>NC_072454.1:5994104-6194104 GCF_027596085.1 Anoplopoma fimbria | reverse complement strand
ACACACACACCCACACAATCAAGCATCAGGGATCATTACCCCATCAACAGAGCGGAGAGGAGACAGTGTGTGTGTGTGTGTGTGTGTGTGTGTGTGTGTGTGTGTGTGTGTGTGTGTGTGTGTGTGTGTGTCTGTTGTTAATGATACCATTAAGCAGTGAGCGTATTTTTAGAAGTCTCTTTGTTAACGAGAACACACTCTGACCCTCCGAGAGATAAAGAGGAAGAAGAAGATATATTATAAAAAAGTGTTTTATTTGAACTAAAAGTTTATTTTAAGACTGTTGACATGTTCACTTCTTTTCTATTTTTATTTGTGTTTTTTATCTTATTTATTTATAGACATGTCATATTGACATCCAATCATATAAGATAAATATTAAAACATATTAATATAACACATACAAACATATTTTTAATTACGTGGCAGTTTTACTCCAGGACTTTTACTTGAATTAAAGTTTGGCTACTTTTACCTTGGAGAACTTCTATGTATTTTACATTAAGACATTTGCTAAGACTATTAAATACAATAAAAAGCCTTTTAAATAAAATCAATGTGTCTAAGTGTGTCTCTTTGTCATCAGGTGACATTTCTCCTCTAAACTTCTCAGATGGTTTCATCTAAAAAATATCTAATACTTATATATAATAATATACTAATATACTTTTATTAAGTAAGATACTCATATAATGACTTTTACTTGTAATGTTGTATTTTTACAGTGTGGTGTTGGTATTTACTTTAGTTTGGCTAAATGAATGAAGTCCACTGATTGGTTATAAGTTCTCACTGTAAACTGTCCTCCCTCTCCTCCCTCCCTCCCCTCCTCCCCTCTCTCCCCCTCCCTCAGCCTGGCGTTGCACCCGGAGCGCTCCCTGGTGGCGACGGGTCAGGTGGGTAAGGATCCCTATGTGTGTGTGTGGGACTCCTTCACCGTCCAGACCGTCTCTCTGCTCCGGGACGGACACACACACGGCATCGCCTGCCTCGCATTCAGTGCTGACGGACAGGTAACAAACCACACACACACACACACACACACACACACACACACACACACACACACACACACACACACACACACACACACACACACACACACACACACACACACACACACATTCTGTACACACACACTGACCAACATTAATGACCCATAATCTGATTCAACTGGTTGGCCGCTGTGGCTGTGTGTGTGTGTCCGTCCAACAGATGTTTTTTGTCATTAAAGGACACTCGTGCATCAACCTAAAGGTCACAGAAGAATAGTGCTTTATACACACACACACACACACACACACACACACACACACACACACACACACACACACACACACACACACACACACACACACATACACACACAGCAAAAGTAGGACAAAAGAGGGGGAGGAAAGGAAGAGAAGAAGTGATGGAGGATGGACAAAGTATGCCGATGATGATGCTGATGATGATGCTGATGATGATGATGATGCTGATGATGATGATGATGATGATGATGATGATGATGATGATGATGATGATGATGGTTTTTCATCACTTTGGTTCAGTAACTTGGAAAATCAATGGCTGATTTAAAAAAATGAGAAACTCCCAATACATTTCTCTGCTGTCCATTTTATTTTCAAAAAATACTATTTCAACACTAGTTTATTTTTTAGTTTAGTTTAGTAGAGTGTTAGATTGTTTGGCATGTTATATTTAGTTTTAGGCTAATAAATGGGGGTTAGAGTCTTAGAAATATGCCCCTCAATATTCTGCTTTACTGTTTGGTAGAGCAACTTTTTGAGTCACTTTATCTATTAAATAAATGTCAAACTTAAACTTATTGAGCCGTCTCTACCTCTCGGTTTGGGTCTGTTAGGCTAAAGATGTCACTGAGTCTTTAAGTAGTCTGTCTGTTCAGTGCACCTCGTTATAGGAAGTTAGCAACAAAAAGTAACTCCAGACATGTTAAGTCTAGTTTTTAAAGGTAAGCATAATATTTCTAAGGTCTTACTTATTAGAATTATGTAATGTTGGTCAAATAAAAATGTGCTCTACCAAAAGATTCAGTTGTCCTTTTATAGTTAAGGTAGTGAAACTAAGCTAATGTAATCGAATTGGACGATTTAATTGGAAATAAAAAACTTCTCATCATTCATTGTTTTTAGTTTGATACATTTATTGTGTTTACGTCATATATATATTGAAATTGATTCATAAATTTGAATTTTTACTGTCTTAAGCATGCTCTACCAAACAGTTGAATTGACATTTAGTGGTAAAGGTAGTGATGCTAAGATGATAAATCTACTATTTTGACGAAATAAACTCATTCATTGTTGTTAATATCACACATTTAATGTGATTCAGTCATATATTTGATAAAAAATAAATAAATCAGTATGATTTTTTTTACCAATTCTGAGATGTTTTCAAAGTAGCTATCTCTAAATATGTTTTTATCTATTTAGAACAAATACTACTACTGCTGGTGATACTACTAATTCCATGGTTAAAAACGGGTTACAGTACATAGTTTATAGCTTTTTTATTTCTGTTTTACAAATAATAGATGCACATTAATTCCTTGCACTTCATCCTCAAGACGACCATAAAAATATCTGATATATTATCTTATATTATTTCATTTGGCTTTTTCTAAAAACGTTGGTATTTGTAAATGTATTCTGATACTTTTGCGATGAAGAGCTGTCTCAACTGTTTATATTTTTGATGTTTGACTGTTTGACGCAGATTTATTTCCAGTCAAACCTCGTTCAAATGGAGCCTGTATAAAATATTTCCATCTCACAGTCACCTGCTGGTTGATTTATATTGTGCCTGTTTCTCCATCATCACCTCCTCCTCCCACTGACTCTCCACTGTGACTCAGTTCATCTGCTGTTAAACGTCATCAGACAAACATTATATGAGTTTACAGCAGCGTGACAGGTTCAATGTCTCCTGGAGAGTTCAGTTGTCTTCAGACAGGTGTTCAATTAGTTTTCAGGTTTCTGTGAAAAATTAAACACAGCTCAGTGTGCCGTCAGAGAGCAATATTCAAAATGAGTTGTCTCTGGATGTGAGTGGGCGGCACTCTGAGTAAATGAACAATGTCTCAGAGCTTCAGTCTCACACATGCAGATACAAAGTAGTAGTCAGTCTCTGGCCTCTCATGAAGCAGCAGCTCCGTGTTTTATTGTTGGGATGAGCATTTTGATTAACATCCTCAAGTCCGACTGGAAAGTCTGACATTTTCTGACCACCTGCCATAAGAGGAAGATGTTCATTTCACAGTTTCTTCCACAGATTAACATTCTTTTTTTAAAATATTGTTTTTATTCTCAAAAGCACAAAGAATACAATCATACAATGTACATGTCATTTTTCCATTTTCTCCCACCCCCCAACACAGAACAGATCACACTGCCTAGATGCAGAAAGAACATTGCAATATTAATAACTCAAGGACTCTATATAAATAAGTTAACAAATTACAGGATGATATTGGAGAAAAACAGATAGAAAAGTTATGAGTAAAAAAAAAAAAAAAAAAAAAAGGAATTAAGAAAAAGGAAAAAAAAAGAAGAAAATTACAATATAAAAAAAAAATATATATATATATATATACAATAATAATAATAATAATAATAATAATAATAATAATAATAATAATAATAAATTAAAAAAGACAAAAATGAAAATTAAAGTCCAAAGGAAACGGAAAAAGTTTATGAATCTAAAGAGAGAGTCTTCAATTCATCAAAGTATTGTATGATTGGACCCCATGTGGATTTGAATGTCTCAGGATGTCCCCGCAGCGAGAATTACATTTTCACACCAAATCCCTCAACCACATAGAAAAATTTGGGGGATGATGTCAGATTAACTTTCTTTATACTCTTTTTTTGTTGAATGAATTGTGGAAAAAGTCTTGTGTACCATAAAGTTGTGCTTTTCTCAAATTTCCCCAAAAGTGCCACTGGGCCTTTTTTCAATATCTCTAGTGCAGCAGGCCGCGCCCAAATGTATCACCAGGTCACATTCAGAACAAATAGCAGCCTTTGATTGCTCTTGACCTCATGACATAATTCTTATAAATTCTGCTTCATTGTAAGTTGCTCTGTCAGCTAAATGCCCCGACTGTAAATCTTATCTGGCAAAGTCCTGTTGTTCATTTCGTTCCAGACTTCCTGCTCATATTCACATCAAAAATAAATACAAACCAGACTTTAGCAAATTAAGTTAATTATGACGGAAAACAGGATGAAGCCAGATGACTTTATCAAAGAGAAACAAAGGAAGAGGTGGATGGATGGGTCAACAAAACACCTGACTTTAACCCAGAAGACTGCTGTTTGTTTTCTGCAAAGTTATAGACACAAAATAAGCCTCAGGAAAGTGACATTTACATCAGTGTTTGAAGAGCTACAAACCCAACAAGTTAAGAGCAGAAACATTTAAATCTACTGTGAAAACTCTCAATATCTAAATAATATAATCTGTTGCATAGGAAGAAAACGAAACTCTGGCTTTAAAAAGTGACAGTTAACTGCATGGAGCTTTGTTGTCTATGGTTCTGAGGGCGTATTTCCTTCTGCCCAACTGTTAAAAATAAATTAAACAGATTGCAACTTAGTTGAGAAGTGATGATTTAAATGATCCGGGCTGTTGTGTCGGCAGTTTTTGCTTTTGGCCGGCACTTCGGTCATGATGACTTAACAACTGTGAGTAAATCAGAGCAAACACTGAATCAATAAAATAATCATAAATCCAGCTGAATAATTAATCAAGAGCTCAGGCTTTGGAGCAGCTGATTTATTATTAAGTCGCACCACACAGTCTGGAATACTTCATATTGGGCTTTCTGCACCACTGCTGCCCTTCAAAAAAATTATAATTAAGAGCTGAGCTTCAGTCGCTAAAGATGAGATTTGGTCCAAGTTTGACTTCACATAAGAAAAGAAGTGCAGAGTATGCTGTTAACTTCATTATTTTAAACACCATCATAAAATAGAAAATTGAATTATATAAACTTGAGTTTCCTAAAACATAACAAGTTTACAGTTACAGTATAACAATTCTAAGTTTGTTCAGAGCATTTAAACTAGGTATCTAAATTGTGACAACAATTTTCAGTAAGTTTTTATAACTTTAAATCTCAAGGTAACTTTTCTATTGAAAATATCTGCAAAATATTCCCTCTCAAAGTATTACATCTGTCTCACTGTTATAGTCGCCATGGCAACTAAATCATGATTTCAATTATTTTGTTCAAGGAGCTGAAAGCACTTAGTTCAGGTTCAGGAAAGCTGCTGACCTGATGATATTTACATTTTTTCTACTGTTGTTTTTCCATTTACAGAACTAACTCTCTCTCTCTCTCTCTCTCTCTCTCTCTCTCTCCCTCTCTCCTGTAGAGGTTAGCCTCGGTCGGCCTGGATGCCAAGAACACAGTCTGTATCTGGGAGTGGAAGAGAGGGAAGATCCTGGCTACAGCCACCGGACACTCAGACCGGGTGTGTATGTGTGTGTGTGTGTGTGTGTGTGTGTGTGTGTGTGTGTGTGTGTGTGTGTGTGTGTGTGTGTGTGTGTGTGTGTGTGTGTGTGTGTGTGTATGTGTGTGTGTGTGTGTGTGTGTGTGTGTGTGTGTGTGTGTTACATAGACTGTATTTGTGTGCTAACATCTCCTCTGTCCTCCAGATCTTCGATGTCAGCTGGGATCCATTTCAACAAAACCGTCTGGTGAGCTGTGGAGTCAAACACATCAAGGTAACACACAAATGAACACACACACACACACACACACACACACACACACACACACACACACACACACACACACACACACACACACACACACACACACACACACACACACATAGAGTTTGTGCTGTAAAAATCCTGTTTATTTCTCATTGACAGTTTGAGGTGACAGTTGTAGTCTTTGGTCTAATCATTAGTACTAAAGATGGTAAACTGTGTCTGTTCCTTAGTAAAAACATTTATCTGACTACCAGTGATCTCTCAACAAGCATCTTGACTCTTTCTACGGTGGCCCTGAGAGATCAACGCACTGCAAAAACATCTTCACCACTTTGACATCACATGCGCAGAATTTAGACAAAACGCTGCAAAGAACTGTGCTGCAGGAACCAAACATAAACAGTTTTTTGTTTTTGCCATAGCATGTTTTTTATATTATTAAAATAAACCAAAAAGCAACTTTAATAACTTCAAAGACAAAATTTATGGCAACAACTAGCGTGTCCATGTGCATCACACTTTTGCAGCTATGTGTTGGTCAAGATGTTTTCTTAATTTTGCAGTGTGTTGAGCTCTCAGGACCGCTAATTTTTTGTAATAGTCTGAATAAAGCTGTAATAAACATTAACGTAAAGGTCAATAGGTCACCGTAGCTTAATATCTAAAGGTCTAATGTGTCCCTTCTCTCTCTCTCTCTCTCTCTCTCTCTCTCTCTTTCTGTAGTTCTGGTCCCTGTGTGGTAACGCTCTCACTCCAAAGAGAGGGATTTTCGGGAAGACAGGCGACCTGCAGACGATCTTGTGTGTGGCGTCTGCTAAAGATGACTTGACGTACTCCGGAGCGCTCAACGGGGACATTTACGTCTGGAAGCTCCTCAACCTGATACGAACAATTCAGGCTGCACACTCGGTGGGTGACCTTTGACCTCCATTAAAAGCTCTCAGCAAAGAGTCAAAAGTAGAAACATCTCTTATATAAGTACGACCGCTACTACTGCTTTTACTACGACATGGTGGATTGATTTATTCTCCTTATAATAAAATAACATAATAAATGGTCTGACTTGGATTTTTTTTTAGCATAAAAAGCTAAGAAAATATTCAAAAAGTACGTTGGGCTCTTTACTTTTAATATTTACACATTTTGTATGTTGCGCTCTACTTAACTTTGTAGGAACCATTCTGACCAACCAAACTAGATGTGTTTTTGACTTTCTACCCTGAAAACTGTTCACTGGAGTTTGTGTGAATTTACTGTAAAAAGGAAGGATTTGCTCAGTTTATGAATGAAGACCTATATATTTCTCTTTATGGTTTATTAAACATTAGTTAATTTATATCAACAACCTAAAGCTTTGATCCAGAAATATAATTGTGGGTACCATAAATGACCCAAGTTTGTGTGTGTGTCTGTTTCTGCAGGCTGGCATCTTCAGCATGTATTCCTGTGAGGAGGGTTTTGCAACGGGAGGCAGAGACGGCTGCATCCGACTGTGGGACGCCGACTTCAAACCGATCACCAAGATCGACCTCCGAGAGGCCGAGCAGGGTTACAAAGGTACAGACAGCAGCACTAAACACCAGAATACAGTCAAAACATCAGCAAAAACATTACATTTATTCAGTTTGGACAAACAAATGTAGAGCCCATACATCAGAGTGATGGACTGCTTTGATGTGCAAGATCAAATTCATGTGACCAACGAGAATAGCCAAGTTAGCTTCAGTGCTAATGAGCTTCTCACCTGCTTTGATTATTTATTAACAATTAGAATAACATGAGCAATGAGACTGAAAAGCATCCATGAATGTTTCAAAAAAGCTGATCCTACAACAATGGCGGCCTACAGTTTGTTTTTGGTGAGCACTGCTGTGTGCTAACCTTCCACGGCAGATAGATTATCTTCATGTCACAGAAGCAGAATCGAGAATTGTGAGATCTAGAAAATCCATCTTCAAGTAGTGAGTTTGTGTCTGGTTAACCAAAGCTTGGATCCTGTGAGGAGCTACTGGCAGCTGCTCAGGTGTGTGTGTGTGTGTGTGTGTGTGAGACAATGCGGAGAATTGACAATTTGTTCTGAAGAGGTTTGCGTAGCTGCAACAACAGCATCAGTTATATCAGACATAGAGAATATTTTTCCAGTGAAAGAAGAGCAAAGAATGACACTGAAGGCTTTTTCTCGATGGAATAGATGCTTCCTCTTTCTGCACAGTAGTCTCCCAGCTGCGGGGAGTGAGTGGATGTAATTCTTGTCTCTCATTTGTGGTCTGATTAACAATAAATACAGCAAATTAAGTTCCCAATACCTTATTGATATTTTCCAAGCTACTGTAGCTAGCTGTCATCAGCTCTGGTTGTCATATTTCTCAACTCTTTGTTGAGACTTTCATCATACGAAAGAGGCTTCATCTATCAGCCCACTAATATTATGCACTGGTTGGATTTTATAAAGAAAGTCATGCCACATTTCTAATCAATTAGACAAATTTCAATATTGCGTGTTAATTGCAAGGTTTATATAAATACTCTGTATTGTGTCTCCGTATTGCAGGTTAATACCAGGCAGAAAGACTTGACAAATCCGTTATTTGTGTGTCTGAGTGAAACCTTAACGAGCGTTCTGACATTTAAATCTCTTTGTCCACCACAAACACCCTGATTGGCTATTTAAAAACCTTTTCTTCAAAGCTCATCTAACTTCAATAAACCCACTGACGTTAAATATCACTTCATCTCCTTTTTCTAAAGGCAGACTTTACCCATCATCCTCTTCACCAGAGCAGAATGGAGAGAAGAGAAAAAGGTCACTTTGTAATCGAAGACTCTTTTGTCAGTTGAAGGTTGTGACGGTTCAGTCTCCTTCTGAAAGAATGAGGAGGAGGCTCGAATCGTTCACCTCCATTTCAGTCTTTCTCTTTTTCAATCTGAAGACATTTGTAAAGATGTTCAGTTGTCAAGTTCCGTCTTTAGTTGGAGACTGAAATGACCTGATTTTCTGTCTTTGAGGAGAAGTTTTCAGGAGAGCAGGGGTGTAAAAGTTTGTCTTCAGCAGGAGAAGGGGTCTAATTTTGTGAAAACCCAGAGGGGGTGAGCGTTTGAACTCCTTAATGCTGTTCTCCAGCAGACGATTGAGATGTTATTCTTTTAGGAAAAGCGGCGGGGGTGCACCATTAAGCCCCTGGCCTCCTTTTTCCGTCTCCTCCTCTGAAGATTCCTGCAAAAGAAGTTTGAAAATAAAATACTAGAGGGAAAGAGGTAAAAGTTTTCTCTTCTCTATTTCCAGGCAGAGTTTGGAAATGGCCTCGTTCTGGAGAGTGTGGAAGTTTGACTCCTTCAACTCCTTGAAGGGCTTTGAAGAAAGTTACTCCTCAGCAGGAGATCAGACTTCTGCTTTAACAAGGGTTGAGGACAAAAGCATCCCACTCCGTGTGAAAATAATACAATTAATGAGACTGAATGTTTGTCCTGTTATCAGCCATGTTGGTTGAAAAAGTCTGCTCAAATACGCTTTGATGGATTACCATGATTTTCTTTTTACATTTATGATTCCCAGAGAATGAATTCTCTGACTTTGATGACTTTTCTTCTAGATCCACCACAATGTTCACATTTGTGATTAAACCAATAAAAAACAAGTTATAAAAATAAATATCAAGAATTTAAATATCGAATAGAAGAAAAAAATATACAATATATCTAAAATAAAATGAAAGAGTTGTGCAGTCTTTAATAGTTAATAGTTTTGTGCAGAATTGTCCAAAAGTTTAGGTATAAAACGAAAACAAATGTTTTGCAGTTTACAGAGATGGTCGTCCAAGAAACATCTTTTATTTCACTTTAACTCTCATCCTGCCAACATTTAACATACAAAGACTATTGTTAAACTACTGCAAGAGGCGACCATCATAGAAAAATGTTAACTTATACCTCTCAAAATGTTACTTGTTATGTAATTGTCTGTAATAATCTGAAGAAACAAAGTGATTATTATAATTTTTTGGGAAAGTTAAAGTTAATTTGCATATTGTGTAAAACCAAAATAGGAAGCTCACATGATAAAATGTGTGTTTGCTGCATCTGTGATAGTTTCCTTAACAATGGCTGATAGTGTGTGATACTTTAATAAGGATGCATGGCAAACATTCAATTATCAATTCAACATTATCTATTAAAACTGCATATTAAGGAAAACCATAAATCATTTCTACAGTTTCATCAAGGCTCATGATTTAAAAAAACGAGCCAGAAAGAATTTAGCAGTGCATACAAATATTTCTCCATAGTTTTCTTCTAAGTGGAACCCTTTAAAGGTTCATTTGGACGACTAATATCTGAATTCCTCTCCTGAGGCCGACAATAAATGCATCATTTGTTCATGGCTCCACTCCCACACATCCAACAGATGTTCCTATCGTGCAATATGAGAGTAAACATCAAGAAGCTAAGTGAGGAGCGAAAAAAAACCTCTAGTGTAATAAATCAAAGTGTTGTGTCTCAGGAGCCTGAGTGTGAGTAGGAAGAGAAGACGTCAAAATGAAATGAAAGCTACACATGATAACTATGTTGTCACGTTTCTCTCCTCTGGGTGGTTTAGCACTGTATTTGTTAAGGTGAAGTTTTCCTCTCTGCTGCTATTAACACTTCTGAGATGACTTTCCTAGAGTACTCCTACAGTGCGAGTCTTCCAATTTACCTCCTAAACTTGTCTGGTATCAGGTTTGCTTTGGCTGGTGAATCTGCAGGGAAGGAGGTTTTAACAAAGTTACAGGAAACCTCACACGCTGGCTCATGCCGTCAGCGACAGCAGACGCTCTAATTGTTGAGCGCCACGCTGCTGAACGGCTCTGCTAATTCAATTTTAAGATGCTGGGGAACAGGAGTGTGACGGAGAGGTTGGAAGGGTACTGAGAGAGAGGGGAAAAAAGCTTTGCAAAAGCTTTAAATCTTTCCTTTATAGCCTGCTACTTCTGCATTCTCCTGTAGATGTGATCATTTACTAGTAATATTTCCCTTTTGAACAAATGTAGTAAAGGAAAAAAGTACAATGTTTCCCTCTGAGTAAAGGTACAAAGTAGCCTGAAAAGAAAAGACTCAAGTGCCTCAAACGTATACTTAATTAAGAGTTTAGTAAATATGAGGTTTTATTATTAATTAAACAACCCAACAGTTTATATAACTGCAGCTAAGCTATTATTAATATATAAATAATATATTTGGGCTCTGGGTAATTGTGACGACATCGGACGGACCGACCTTTTGGTTCGCCCTCAGGTAAACGCTGTTAGCTCTGTCAGCACTGTTTGCAGTTGTTTGCATCATTGGTGCTGCAGGAATTAGTCCCAAAACCCAGAAGTAAATCAGCACTTTACACTGCCGGTTCTTTAATCTTTTAATTGGTTCTTGCTTAGATGCCTGAAATAAATTCTGTGGTCAACACAAGCTTTAGATATTTTAACGATTTGATCTACGATATAAGATGCATCAGTCAATATCCCTCACATGAATTTTGAAGCTTTTAAATGTCTATATAAAGACAGTTGCTAACAAGTGGTTTACGGAGATTCCTAACAATCATTTTGTCAATTTGTCCTTCTTCACAGCCATGTTATTTATACACCAGCTTATGCGACCCTGGTGTAGTTAGTTAAAAGCCTAACGTTAGCTTTTTACTTGTGCCGATAAGTGGTAAAAATAGCGTTAACCCTCTTCCTCCTCCTCTTCCTCCTCCAGGTCTGTCTATTCGCAGCGTCTGCTGGCGAGCCGACCGGATCCTGGCGGGAACTCAAGACAGCGAAATCTTTGAGGTGAGAAAAGGAGACAAATGGCGGGAAATAAAAAGACAGCCCCATGTTGTTCCTTCCTGCAGAGACGTTTATTTAAAGACGCTTTTATTTTGGTGAGCTAAATGCTGGCTCCTCATTGGCTAACCTCACTGCAACATGTGAACACCCAGTCAGCGGTGTTGTATTCAAGATTACCTAAACAGAAACCAAGTAAAGACCAAGAGGAGACCAGTGGGAGTTCAACACTGCATTCCACAAAACGTGGAACATGTAAACCAAAGGCACTCCTCAAACTGATCTGAATGATCCATATTTCCATAAAAACACCCGCGGAAAACAAATGAAGATTCCTCTTTAATCACATATTTTATTTCATTTACACTCTATGTGTGTTTGTATAAGTCAGCCTTGAGAAATACTTCCTATGAGCATTCACATTAATGAGGTTAACAAGTAAATAGGACACTAGACAGGAGATTTAGCATTGAAAATGTTAATCAGTTGACTAATTGATTAATGGTTTAATTCATGATCATTTCAGCTGTACTTGTACAAACTTTTATGCAGTTAAATTAATAACAAAACATCATTTTACAGACTCTTCATATGTTTTTGTGTATAAATCTTGATTAGTAAAGTAACTAAAGATCTCATGTGAATGTAGTGGAGTAGAAGTAGAAATTAGTACTAGTGCTAGTACCTAGAATTTGTACTTTAGTAGAGTACTGAAGGTATTTAGACACAAAAGCCTAAACTTGACAGCCAAGGTTAAAAGTAGCGTCATTTAAAAACAGTTGTGCAAAGTAAGTAAGTCCCTGTCTGTCGTTGTCCAGGTGATGGTGAGGGATCGGGACAAGCCGCTGCTGATCATGCAGGGTCACAGCGAGGGCGAGCTCTGGGCGCTGGACGTTCACCCCAAAAAACCTCTGGCTGTCACCGGCAGCGACGACCGCTCCGTCAGGTCAGTGCACGAACACCATCACTCACACTCATACTCAAACAAATATTTTGTTGAGTGGTTTGAGTTGATTTGTGGTGTGTGACGGTTTCTGCTCGTCTCCAGCATCTGCACGTTGTTTGCTGAGATTCCTGAGAGACCAATTATATATGAACACACACAGTCAGCTGAACAGTGAAGAGATGCTGACATGATTGTTGGGTTCCCTCACTTTCCTCTTCATGTATACTTCTAGCATATCTCATATGCATTTTACAGTTATAATCCTGGCAGGTTAAACTATGATAAACTATGATAAATAAAATGTCCTCTTGTGTATAACAGTACTGTACGGCCTACAGTGACTATATTAGTCAGTGGTGTAGTGGAAACAAATTACAACATTAGTCCCGGGGTTGTTTTTTTATTGACTCATATATCCCAAAAGTTCAGGTTGACCCTGTAGTCATGGATCATTTTACATGTTTAAAAACGCTGAGGTGAAGACGCTCATAACCCCCAGCAGAACTTGCACAATGACGACCTGACCTTAACTTTGTGCTGATGAGGTCCGCCCATCGCACACGCACCAGACTCGCAAACCAAATACGAGTCAAGATTCTGTCAGTGCATTTCCTGTTTTCTCGCCTCAAATGTTTTCATATTTTAGTTCGCTGTTAAGCTGCAAAATAAGAAAGTCTGTGACCCGTCCACTATGTTGAAAACAATCGAGCCAAAACCTTCTTATATACACTCTATGAACCAAAACCAATGCACAGACTGGAGCAAGTCCGCATGAATCGTACCATTTTGGAGTCTCACCACGTCTTTCTGTTTGTTTGACCGGCTACTGTTACTGCTTAGAGGGCTTTGTGAATTTGGTAACATTTGGACCAACTTTGTGCGGCAAATGCCTTGAACTTGGCTCAACTTTGCTGAAAAACATAAAGCACGTCATCCAGCAGACGCTGCGTTGGCTAATTAGATACATACAAGGGCAGAATCCAGTATTTTTATACACTGTTCTCAAAGATAAAACAGCGGCTGCCACCGTAACTTGCCAGAGCTGACAGAAGTATTACAAACCGTGTAGAGTTTAGTTATCTGATGAGTCTTTCAAACACCAATCTATTACTCAAACTGGATCGTACCTCAACAACACACTACCAGCTGCCTCCTGCACTGGATCCCTGCTTTATTTTTTTAAATTAGTGACATGCCACATATTCCCATAAATCTGCCAGATAGGAGCTACTTTAAGATGTTTCCTGAATAAGACTTCTGGTCTGTAAAACACAGTGAAAGAATCTAGAACCGAAACCTTACAGGTTCTTAAAAGTTAAGGTTATTGGAAAGTTACATGTTAAGTTACCGTTGTGGAAAAGGTTCATAAGTATGTATCTTATTTAATATACCTATATCTAAATGTGTGTGTGTGTGTGTGTGTGTGTGTGTGTGTGTGTGTGTGTGTGTGTGTGTGTGTGTGTGTGTGATTCAGGTTGTGGAGTCTGGTGGATCACGCCCTCATCGCTCGCTGCAACATGGAGGAGGCGGTGCGAAGCGTGGCGTTCAGCGTGGACGGATACCAGCTGGCTCTGGGCATGAAGGACGGATCCTTCACTGTGCTGAGAGTCAGGTAGCACACACACACACACACACACACACACACACACACACACACACACACACACACACACACACACACACACACACACACACACACACACACACACACACACACACAACACACACACACACACACACACACACACACACACAAACAAACTGAAATAAAATCTCATATTGCTTTACTGTAACATGTCATTAACACATTCATTTTCTCCGTCCGCCTCAGAGACATGACGGAGGTCGTTCACATCAAAGACAGGAAGGAGGTGATCCATGAGATGAAGTTTTCTCCAGACGCAGCGTACCTCGCTGTCGGCTCCAACGATGGACTCGTGGACATCTACGCTGTCGCCCAGAGATACAAGAAGGTAGAGATGGAGGCACATTGGCTTTGAAGCTGAAAAGCTCCTTTTGCTGGAATGAATGCTGTGCAACAGTTTATTTGCCAACAAAAAAACATTTTGTGGATTTTAATACCTGCATATTTAATAACTCCCTCTTATAATTTGATTTAATTATTGTCTGTCTGAATGCAGGTAGGAGAATGCGGTAAATCAGCCAGTTTCATCACTCACCTGGACTGGTCTCTGGACAGCAAAATCCTGCAGACCAACGACGGAGCTGGAGAACGCCTCTTCTACCGAATGCCCAGTGAGTCCCAACACTCCAAAGTTGCATTGATTATATAACAGTCAACAGACAGTTTTCTACATTATAGGGCACAATGTGCATCATTCTGGCCTAGTTTTAAGGAACTTGGAGATACTTGATGATGTCAAAACAAAGAAGCTACACTTAAAGGATCAGCTCACCCAAATTACAAAGTTACAAGAAAGCATATTCTGGCACTTAAGGCCGAGTATTAGTCAAAAATATATTTATTTGAGAAAAAGAGTTGTAATATTGTGAGAATAAAAGTCTCAATTCCTAGTAAAATGCTCATAATATTACATTGGAAAAAAATATATAACTTTACAAAGAAATATTTTAATATTCAACATTACTCTTTTTCTTTATATATATATAATTATTGTCCGTAAGCCAACGAGTCAAAATGAACTAGACAGTCCAGACAAGTGAGTCTTTAAATCCCAGCTCATGTCGGCAACACCTGTTGGTCTCTTTTGGCAATAAAAAAACAAAAATCCAAGAGAAGGTTGTCCAATAGTGGACCTCATTCACTAGACAGAGGCAGATTGTGTGTGCGTTGCCGATGTAACAGACATTTACCGTAATTGTCTCCAAATACGATTTCACACACAAACTGCTGCAACTCGGCTCAGAACAGATTCCAGCTCAGCAGATTAAAATCGGCACCATCCACACATTTCCTTTTTCTTTCTTCTTATGTCTGTTACAAACGATTCTTTTTGATGAAAATGTGCAAATAGGCTGTTTGTTATCATGAGCATCAACTGAAGGATAAACGGATGAAACATTTGCTACAGAAATGAAATAAAATCATGATTTCATTGGTAGTTAAAATGCACACTCTGCTTTCTGTCTCCCCTTCCTGCAGTGGGGAAGCCGATCCTCAGTAAGGAGGAGGTCAAAGGTCAGCGCTGGGCGTCCTGGAGTTGCGTCCTGGGCTCCGAGGTCAGCGGCATCTGGCCTAAATACTCTAATCTAACCGAGATCAACGCGGTGGATGCCAATCACGCTGCCGCTGTACTTGTTACCGGGGACGACCTCGGCCTTGTTAAGCTCTACCGCTTCCCCTGTCTGAGGAAAGGTCTCGACCTTTCTCTATTTTTTAATGTCTTTTATATACGTTCTTCTCTCTCTCTGTTTTGTTGTTAAATGTGACTCGTCTTTTTTTCTCCAAGGAGCTAAATTCAAGAAGTACATCGGTCACTCTGCCCATGTGACCAACGTCCGCTGGTCACATGACCTGCAGTGGGTTCTGACCACAGGTGGGGCCGACCACGCCCTCTTCCAGTGGAGGTTTCTACCAGAGTCGGTCATGAACGGAGGACTGGATACCAACATACAAGGTGGGGAAACTGGGAACAGTTAAGAAAAAGAAGATCTGTAAAGCTCATTGAATGATGAGGAACAAAGCAGAGTCAAGAATGAGTAGAGTACAACTGTGTATTTTAAATACCATCCCATTACTTAAAAGTAAGTAGAACTACATTAAGTACAATGGAGCTAAATTGAACAAATAAGTAGCTCTGCAATGTAATAAATGTCTGCAATGGACAGTTTGGGTAGAAGTTTGAATGTTCACCTTTGTTTTTATTCACCGAATTACTGATTTAGATAATGAAGTTAAACAGAACCTGTCTGTCTGTCTGTCTGTCTGTCTGTCTGTCTGTCTGTCTGTCTGTCTGTCTGTCTGTCTGTCTGTCTGTCTGTCTGTCTGTCTGTCTGTCTGTCTGTAGACAGTCATGTGGACTCCAACAGTGAGGAGTCGGACAGCGACGTGTCAGATGTCCCGGAGCTCGACTCCGACATTGAGCAAGAAACACAGATCAACTACGACAGACAGGTACGACCTGCCCCCCTGAGCAAGGCACTAAATCCCTCCGCTGCTCCAGAGTGGGTTCACAGAGCAGCTTTGCACATGTAGAAATGTTGGGTTTTTTTTTTTTGTGGAGGGCTCCTGTGTATCAGCTCCCTCGTTTTGTTATTCAGCCCCAGTGCGGCAAAGCTCTGTGCAGTTGCCATGGCGATTCCTGAAACACGCCTTATCTCCAAAGACAGCCACTGCCTGGCACACGTCCCCGTGACTACCAGTTGTCGGGCGCCGGCAGTGTTGCAACAATGTGCTGTTTGGAGATAGAGCTCAAAGTGTGTGTGTGTGTGTGTGTGTGTGTGTGTGTGTGTGTGTGTGTGTGTGTGTGTGTGTGTGTGTGTGTGTGTGTGTGTGTGTGTGTGTGTGTGACAGACACAGAGAACAGAGGCTGTGTGTGTGTGTGTGTGTGTGTGTGTGTGTGTGTGTGTGTGTGTGTGTGTGTGTGTGTGTGTGTGTGTGTGTGTGTGTGTGTTTAGATTTATCAGTCGCTCCAAAGTTTAATTGGAAAGAAGAGGAAAACATGGATTAATACTGTTATTGGAATCCCTCATTCTTGGCCTGCCTTCCTTTCTTTTTTGACAATTTCCTTCTCCCCCTTTTTTTTTACACCCTTTCTTCCCACCTCCCTCTCTTTAGTTTCCTCCTCCCCTCTTTTCGGTTTTGCAGTCTGAACTGAAATATCTCAACAACAATGGATTTGCAAAGACTTGAAAGACTTTTGAAAAGTGTTGATCCCCTGACGTTTCCTCTGGTGCGACCATGAGGTTGACATTTTTAATTACATGTCTCGACACCGATGTGGATAAATTGTCATGAGACTTTGTACAGATATTCATAGATGAAGAGGCATGGAATGAAATGTAATAACTTTGGTGATCCTCTGACTTTTCATCCAGCGGGTCAACATTTTAATGGGTCCACTTTAAGACCAAATACATGCAGAACTAATGACATTCCCATCAGCCTCAGTTGTACAAATGTTAGGATGCTAACACGCTAAACTGTGATGGTGCACATGGTGAACATTACACCTGCTAAACATGTTGAGCTGCAGACTCTTAGTCTTGTTTCAGTTGTTAATTCATTCATCTCATAATCAACGTTTAGCTCACACCCAGTAAGAAGATGGAAATATATGTTTTCATTAGATCATTCAACTTCTAGATTATTAGAAAATCAAGATGAACAGTAAGGGTAAAAGGTACTCAGAGGGGAGGATGTTGGATGTTTGGATCACAACCACCCAGGAGGAGGAATTGTGATAGATTTTGATGATTTTCCTTTGAGATAATTTAACAGCTAGGTGAAAACAGGAAAAATATTGTGGAGCAAACAGTGAGTCTACACTCCAGACACAGTTTAATGGTCTGTAACTCACAGCGATGATCCACCATGACGCTCCAGAAACATGCAGTCTGGTAAATGGAAAGCAGCATGAAAGTGGAGCGCTGCCAGTCCTGAACCTCCGGGGAGCGAAGTCTCTCCGTGTGAAACTGTCAGGCGGCTGAAACACGAATCACCTTCAACAGAATCATTTGCATGAAAAATGACCAGGCATGTTCAGTTTAATTCTCTTACCGGTGAAGAGAAGCTGAGAAACGTCTGTACAGCAGATGTGATGTTGTTATGAGGAGATTATTTATTGATGGTTGTGTCTGCGATGTCAGAGATGATCTATGATTTTATTTTCTTGATGAAATGAAGATGATGAACGAGTGAAAGTCTGTCCGACACCGTGTTGAGGGGCCATTGTGAGACTTTGTAACGTCAAAAAATATTTATAATGCAACATAAATAATGATTTTATTATCATTCATTTTTCGTCTTACTTATCAATAATAAGTAAGATAATCAAACTCTAAGTTTTGGAACGTCAATTTTTTTTGAGGGTTGTAAACAGGAAGTAAAATGTTGCCATGCATTTAGGAATTTATATACTTTGGTGTTCAATCTGAGCCCTCTGTTTTTAAGCCTATTTTTGATTACATTTTTCATGACTAATTTGTTATAGATACTTAAGGCCTGTCGATTAGAGTTTACACCATATAATAATGCAGCAGGAGTTAACAGTGAAATTTCCCAACACTGTTCCTGCTCCCCAGAGGATGAACGGACATGACATTTTTAGCTCCACTACTGGCTTAAAAAAAGATAAATAAACATTATGTTGTTTTATCTGTCCAACATTTCCATTTTGACTTTTTATTTTATTTTGTATACGTGTGTGTGTGTGTGTGTGTGTGTGTGTGTGTGTGTGTGTGTGTGTGTGTGTGTGTGTGTGTGTGTGTGTGTGTGTGTGTGTGTGTGTGTGTGTGTGTGTGTGTGTGTGTGTGTCTCTGTGTGTGTGTTTATGCAGGTGTATAAGGAGGACCTTCCTCAGTTGCGACAGCAGAGCAGAGAGAAGAAGCTGCAGGTTGGATCTCTGAAGAGACAGAGAGGACCAGACCAAGGCCTCCGGCTGCAGTTTGTTCACGGGTAACAAATCAATAATCATTTTAATTGAATTTTAAAATTTTAAGAATTTAATCAATAATTCCTTAGACTTTAAGATGTGCTAAAGTATACCTGCTCATGTTCACAACTTTCTGCGAATTCCCAAAAATTGGCTTTAAGAATACATTGTCAGAATATTTTGAGAGGTATTCATAATTTAACGGTTCTAAAATCATAATCATAAAATGACTAAACCAACGTGTGATGAGCACACAAAAAGCCTTGAGTTAAAAGTTTGGTTTTATCCGAAATATAGAATTGTTACATTATTAGCATCGAGGTAAACTATTATTGTTGCTTGATAAAATAGTTTGACAGACCTTTTTATGATTCTAAAACAATATCAGAGCTTCTCAGTGTCCAGTTTAAGAGTGATAGCAGGTCCCAACACTGTGTTTTATAATAAAACTTTCTAATTATTACTAATTATTCCCCTTATTATGCAAATAAAACATAATTACAGGGAAGTGTTGTTTATTTGTTTTTTTATAAATAATGTTACTATCTAATTGTAGATAGCAGAGTAGAATACTCTCCACTTTTGCCTCATGCTGACAGTTTTTATGTAGATGAAATAATCAATGACGGAAAAAATGTCCTTTAAAGTTGTAAAAGCTTCTAGTGAGAGCTTCACACAGTTATTACAGCATGTTGAGAAAAGAGGGCTGAGTTATGAGATTGTTCTGACCTTTAATTATGGATTACCCCAATAACCTCTACAGATGCATGTGACCTTATGCTATTTATACAGGCCTGAAAATGGCTGTTTTTTACTGCTGGCATTTATCAATAAATTAGTGAATGCTGTGTTTGTGTGTTTATGGGCAGGTACCGTGGTTACGACTGCAGGAACAACCTGTTCTACACTCAGGGCGGGGAGGTGTTGTACCACGTGGCGGCGGTGGGCGTGGTATACAACCGGCAGCTGCACAGCCAGCGCTTCTACCTCGGCCACGACGACGACATCCTGAGCGTCAGCATCCACCCGCTGAAGGACTACGCTGCTACGGGACAGGTACACACACACACACACACACACACACACACACACACACATAAGATCTGTATGAAGGGTCTGTAAATACTTGAATTGTGTATCCTTGAATGCAATTAGTGAAAAAGGCATGTAATGTGTGTGTGTGTGTGTGTGTGTGTGTGCAGGTGGGCAGAGACCCGGCCATCCATGTGTGGGACATCCAGACTCTAAAGTGTCTCTCTTTGCTGAGAGGTTTCCACCAGAGAGGAGTGTGTGCTCTGGACTTCTCAGGTAACCTGTGTGTGTGTGTGTGTGTGTGTGTGTGTGTGTGTGTGTGTGTGTGTGTGTGTGTGTGTGTGTGTGTGTGTGTGTGTGTGTGTGTGTGTGTGTGTGTGTGTGTGTGTGTGTGTGTGTGTGTGTGTGTGTGTGTGTGTGTGTGTGTGTGTGTGTGTGTGTGAAACATCTGTCTTAACAAGGTTTAATTTGCGTTTCAGTCCCTGAAAGTGAGGATATTTATGCTCCTCCACAGAATCCTCACTCTTCAGCCTTCAGATCAATATCAATTTTTTTTCCATCATTCTGATCCAGAGAGAAATCTTTCCACAGCTTGTTGATCTGGTTTAATGGATGTAGCAGTCAGGATCAGTGGCTGCGATCAAGATGTCAGCGGTGTGCAGGATTACATAGAAATCAATGTGTGTGGGTGTTGTGATGCACGCTACACACCACATGTGTGTGTTGCATATTGTTATTTCTTATGCACCTGACAGGGGTGGAATGTAGCTAAGTACAGGTACTCAAGTACTTTACTAAAATACAGTTTTGAGGTACTTGTAAATTGAGTATTTCAGTTTAATGCAACTTTATACTTTTATATACCACTACATTTTGGAGGCAATAATAGTATTTTTTACTGCATTTCATTTTTTTAATGGAAAATATAAATCAACAAATACATGATGATGTGTTATAATGGATTAAACTACCCAACAGTATATAAAGTAATTAAGATTGAGATCCCCCTTTTCCAGCTGCAACATTAAAGTTATGGACACAGTAATGCATCAATAATTATGATCCAATAATATAATGTACTGTATATTAATCTGAAATGGCTCAAATTCTGCATGAATACTTTTACTTTTGGTAATTTTGATGCTTTTACTTGTAAGAGTTTAAATGCAGGAGTAATTTTACACTGTGGTATTTCTACTTTTACTGAAGTAGCAGATCTGAGTACTTCTTCCACCACTACTACTGATGACTGATAGGCAGACTTTTAATTGCCCAAAGTCTCAGAAATTGGGAAGTAAAGCACCAGTTCTGAAATATATACTTCCGTAGCCAACAATACTTTGTTAAAGGTACTTTTTTAACCCTGAGTATTAAAGTGATAAAAACTAGATTTCACGTAGCAAGAAAAGTGCGTCATCAGATGGTTCTGATCAGTGTTCAGGTCGCTCCTTTCAGGTTTGTCATATTTAAAAACCCTCCTGATATAAATGTCCTTTCTGTGATCCGGATGCAGCTGATGGAAAGAGTCTGGTGTCCGTGGGAGTCGATGACGGACATTCAATTGTCGTCTGGGACTGGAAGAGAGGAGAGAAACTCGCTACTGCCAGGTACAAAAAAACTACTACTACTCTAAACTACTGTGAGGTCGGTACACTGTAGAAAAACTACTACTATTACTGCTACTATTCTAGCTACTGTTATTCTTATACCACTTCTCTACCACCATGCTGATACTACACTTAGTAGTATTATCAGTACCTTTACTCCTAGTAAAAGTCATATTTTATTATTACTTGTTGCAGTACTACTAACAGTGCTGTTACACCTGCTGACACTAATATTTAACAACAACTGCTACCTTTACTACCATCCAACATCACTGCTATATGACTGCTTCAGGTACATCACTAAAAAACAACTATATAAATCTGTGCAATATAAATAATCTGTGCAATACAATAATTATACAATAAGTATTCTGTCTGTATATATAATATTTTATGATATTTTAGTTATTGTGGATTTTTTTAACTTTTTTTACTTAGTTATTTAATATTCTTTACTGTGTTATTAATTATTCATAATACTTGTTTTGATCTTGTTTTTTACTATGTCTCTTGTGTGCACTATCCTCTCTGCTGCTGTAATCCTGCAAATTTCCCCGCTGCGGGACTAATAAAGGATTATTTTATCTTATCTTATCTTATCTTACAAGTAATATCTTTTTTTATATGGAAGAGGGGGCAACAGACTACTTTCATGTTCATCCTGCATTTCTTCTGTATATATTTATTCTCCTTTTCTCCAGAGGTCACAAGGAGAAGATATTCGTGGTGAAGTGTAATCCCATGCTGATGGACAAACTGGTCACTGTGGGAATCAAACACATCCAGTTCTGGCAACATGCAGGTAAAACTTCAGGAATGATTTTTGACTCTGGCTTTAATTTATCAGAGATCAACACTCTGAAACTGCTGCTAATTACACTCATTCTGTTTTTTGCAACAGATTTATTGTGTGCTTGACGCTTGAATGTGAAAGTTTCCACTTAACTATTTTCTGGTGTTGCTGTTTGTGTTGTTTTTAATTCCTAATATGCTATTGTCCTCTGTTGACCTTTTGCTGCTTCAACAGATGGTGTCCCAGAAGAGTCAATTAAATTCAGAAATGAATTCAATGTAGATGCATTTATGAGATCGTTGTGACCTTTAGGCCAGAGGTTTTCAAACTATGAGATGCCTCCCCCAGGGGGGAGAAGGAGAGGGGGATGTTTGACAATGTGATTGCTGCAGATTGCATCAAAATTCATACTTCCTCTTGCAGTCATAATGCAGTCATATCTTAAACCACATAATACACATATTTCCAGATTCAGGGACTTATCCTTCCAGAGAAAATCCTTATTTTTAAATATTTGGACAGAAATCCACGCAGAATTCATGAAAAAAAGACTCGGCAGAACTTATTGTGTTTTCAGGTTTTTTTCAGTATCAAAGTTACCCAGTGATATTTGTCTGTACATCCATGAGCAAACTGCAAACAGGAAATGCTTATATCTTATTCAGAATACGTTAAAGGACACCATTTGAAAAGGCAAAAAGATAGGACTCATGTTGTAGCCAACTAACTGAATCCACGGCAGCATTTTACTTCTGTTTCCATCACCCCGAATTATAGGAACTGGGGCTTTACTTTCCAGAATTTATATTTCAACAACTTTACTATTAACTAAAGGCAATAAAGTGGTCTGACTTTTAAAGCTGTCACTAATCCTTAATTTAATACTCTCAATGAATGTATTTGTTTATTTCTTGTTGGCATGTTTAAAGTTGTAGCAGTGATGTTTAAAGTTGTTTAAATAAAGTTTTGTCTGATGGATTACTTGTCTGACCTCCAGGTGGCGGTCTGACCTTCAAGCGTGGTGCGTTCAGGAGCGTTGGCCGGCCGGAGACCATGATGTCGGTGTGTTACGGCCGCAGCGAGGCGCTGGTGTTCTCCGGCGCCGCCACCGGAGACGTTTACATCTGGAAGGAAGCACTGCTGCTGAAAACAATGAAAGCCCACGATGGACCGGTGTTCGCCATGTTCTCCCTTGACAAGGTGAGGAGGACAGGTGTGTGTGTGTGTGTGTGTGTGTGTGTGTGTTTGTGTGTAAAGAGATGCTTTTACATACAGTACAAGTCAAAAGTTTGGACACACCTTCTCATTCAATGGTTTTTCTTTATTTTCATTTTTTTCTACATTGTAGATTAATATTGAAGACATCCAAACTATGAAGGAACACATATGGAATTATGTGGTAAACAAACAAATGCTCAACAAACCAGAATATGTTTTATATTTTAGATTCTTCAAAGTAGTTGAATGAGAAGGTGTGTCCAAACTTTTGACTGGTACTGTAAACTGCTTCATAAAAGTCAAGCGACTCTTCAAGTTGAGTCAGAAACATCTTTTACATTAATGTTCCAGATCCCCACCTTTTGGCTGAAAACTTGTACCCCTTCTGCTCAAAACACAAAACAATAAATCAAACATAAATAATGCTTTACTTTAAAAAATGAGCTCCTTATAACTAAAAATAAAAAGAGCTGCAAGGTGTTAAGAAAAAGGGGAAATGTTCCAAATATTATATTATTTATTAAACAGCCTAGGATTTAAAGGATTAATGCTTTTCTTCTTTGCTGTATCTCCTAACAACAGATATCCTGCTGCTGTTTGTTAAATGCCAGTTTTTTTTACAATTCATCAATTCATCCTGAGCCGCCTCCTTTTGGTGTGAAGAGTCAGCAGTTCCCCTCTGAGTTCTAATTATGACTTCTGTATCCCATAATTATGACACACTAATTCATAATTATAACTTACTATCTCATAATTACGAGATAACAGGTGTTACAGTGTATTCTGTGACCTGATTAGGAATGTCAGCTTTATTCCCACTGCAGTCCTTTGCATTACAAGCTATATTTAATCTCTTTATCATGCTTTTATTTTTGATTTTGATGTATTTGATTGTATCATAATATTCAGTTTGGGTCACGAATGTGATAGTTTGCATTTCTGATGTACAACTTTATATCAGAACTGGAGAATATTTCTTCATTGAAAGTCGAGCATTGAATGTCACTGAAGGCTTTTTCTAGATGGAAAAGACGTTTTTGTTTTTCCCAACTTGCTTCCGTAAAGATTTGATTGACAGGTGGATCAACCAATCACAGGCCTCGTACCTTTTGAAAATGCCGAACCTCTCCAGAACAGTTTCGAATGATGGCTCTTCAGATGGTTCTGTGTAACAAAACCATCTGAGGAACCGTCAGGTTAGCAGAAAGAAACATAAGCACAGTACTTGTATGTACTAAGTCATTTTCACTGTGTATGTCTGTACAATGTACCACACATTTACTTCTATGCTTGTATTCAGTCTTATTGAGATATTTTACTCTTAATTATACGTTTTTTTTCTTGTAATTATGACAAACAGAAGTCATAATTACAAGATAAGGTGTTTTCTTCCTTTTGGTGAGTGTGTTTGAACCTCCTCATCACTTTGCACTCACTGTTTGTCATTTTCAGCAGAAACGTTGGCTAAATGCCCAAAAAACTAAAAGAAGGAGTGAGCAGACGTTTAGTAGATTTAAATTTATTTTGCTGTTGGCGTTTCTTCTTCCATCTGTTTCCCCTCTCTGTCGCTCTCTCTCCCTTCTTCTCTCTGTCATTGTTTTAACTCCCTCTCTTCATTCAGTATACGACTCTCTCTCTCTCTTTATGTAACAGGATTTAAAGACAGACGATCCAATAGTGAGACTGAGATTTACTATAAACTCCTTTAAATCCACAAAACCACATTCCTTGATAGCTCATGCTCAACCTGATTCCATATCACATTTTACCGTCTGTTTTTCTTTTTACTTTATTTATAATTACTTGATCCTCCTTTCTACTTGAAGCCAGCATCCATATGTGAATGTTGTCTGGTTTTCATCTTCAACATACAAATTAATCTTAAAATTGAATCTTCTTTTCTCTTTCCCTCAAGCAAGATGCACATTATTACCTACGTCGCATCTCTGAGTAAGCTCTTGAAATCGTCATTAAATTACTGCAATTTAAAATGTGGCTTGTTGCCACACATTTGAGTTCTAACTAGAGTATTGCAGAGTCAGCGATGTGTCTATTCACTTCACAGACGTCTGCATCTCAAACCAAATCAGGGCCTCATTTCCAAAAAGCATCTGAAGGCAAATATGATCGTAAAAATCCTCCTTACAAACCCGGAAGCACTCTGTGATGTGTAGAACCAGTGGAGTTCTTCTTCAAAAGTATACTACACCCACAAAATGATAAGTGTGTTTGAATTCTTCAAGAAAACTTTTTGGAATGCCTCCTTGGTGACACAAAACAGAGAAAATGTCTGTTTCTCACTCACACACAAGGTGGTTGTGCAGGAATTTATGACAAGGACAAGAAAAATCTTTTAAACAACATTGTCTTTTTCCAAGTGTTAACTTTTATAAAATATTTTTTTGGATTATTATCAGAGTTCAGGGTGTCAGTGAAAGTTTTATGACTCAAATCAAAAACTCTGTAAAAATAGACTCTTTCCAACACAATGTTGACTGTGTGAGGTTCTTCAAAGGAAACATCAAACAGATGTGAAGATCTCAGGCTGAGTGGGAGGCTGAGAGAGAAAAACCTGTCAGGGAAGGATGACAAGAGTGAAGGATGCCAGATCTGACAGAGGAAGGAGGGAGGGAGGCGGAGTGACAGTCTCTGAGTGAAACAAGGGATGTGATAAAGTCAAGATATTCCTGCTTTGTCTTAGCAGAGCAAAGATCTGAATTTGCCACTTATTGATTTATCTTATGCACGAGCAAGGACCACGCCACCGCAATGTGATTTAAAAGGTTTAATGAAATGAGGAAGTATTGGATGTTGAGGATGGAAGGACGGATGGATAAGGAGGGGAGGAACATTAAAGAGGAAGTTTAGAATGGTCTGGGACAGATAACTTAAAGGAGGAGACTCCTCCAAAATATCTGGGCGTGACCCTGCTCCCAAAACATAAAATAACTAGTGAATCAATAAATATAATCATTTCTTTTCAGGGCTTTGTGACGGGCGGTAAGGACGGTGTGGTGGAGCTGTGGGACGACATGTTTGACCGCTGTCTGAAGACGTACGCCATCAAGAGAGCGTCGCTGTCCCCGGGCTCTAAAGGTGAAAACAGCTAAAACCAAGTGTGAACCCTCAAACATCCCTTTGAGAACACAAAACAGGAGGCAGACTAAGCTACAGCTGCATCCTACACCTCTATGTGGATGTCTATCTGACATTGATTATTTCATTTGTAGCTGTGTGAGAACTTGTCATTTATGTGAACTCAAGAAAGTTAAAGCTGCCTTTAAAAAAAACAAAAGAGTGTGTTACAACTGCTTCTTTTTATTAACAGTGGTGGATTTTAATTTTTTTGTTGTAGGAATTGTCTGTTATATGTTTGCCTATTGTAGATAAAATTATGGGAAACATAGTCATAATCGCTGTCTCTGTTAAAGATATTGAGTAGAAAACAGTAGAAACTCTTCTATCCAACACTGCCATCAGGTGGACACACAGTGACACACACTTCTGTCTGTAGGAATAATAATACATTACTGAAAGTTTCCTAAAGTGAACTTCACGATTACTGACTTGATGTGTGTGTGTGTGTGTGTGTGTGTGTGTGTGTGTGTGTGTGTGTGTGTGTGTGTGTGTGTGTGTGTGTGTGTGTGTGTGTGTGTGTGTGTGTGTGTGTGTGTTTGTGCAGGCCTGCTGCTGGAGGACAACCCGTCCATCAGGGCCATCACTCTGGGACACGGTCACATCCTGGTGGGAACCAAAAACGGAGAAGTTCTGGAGATCGACAAGACCGGACCCATGACCCTGCTGGTGCAGGTACTGTATGTTGTTCTGACGGGAACTGATCACATCATATGATCATCATCAAGAGAAAGAAGGAGCTCTCAATATTACCTTTTTAAGCCAAACCCGAGTGAGACGTCTCTAGAATTTAACATACATTTCCATGACAACAGGGCAAACGCCATCTGCTGAGAATAATCATGATCATGCTAATAATCATGCTCCACAACAGCCACTAAATTGACCTTGTGATTTTTCTGCTTCTGTTTGAATGAATACATTCATGTCTTTATGAAATTCAAGAGAGAAGAGAGAAGACCTCAGGTATTTTTAAAATGTCTGGTAGTCTGGTACGGCACCAGTTGCCATGGTGAGGAGAGCTGTCTGCTGCAGATCGATCAGCAGTTGCACAACACACACAATCTCAAACACACACACACAGACACATTTAGTGTCTGTGTGTGTGTGTGTGTGTGTGTGTGTGTGTGTGTGTGTGTGTGTGTGTGTGTGTGTGTGTGTGTGTGTTTGTATGAATTGTGTTTTATGAATGTGTCTTTTACAAAAGAGTAGGTTTGGTTTTCTCAATGAAGTTAACAACAAATTAGAATTAAATTCATCATGCTTTTTATGTTAATGACAGCGTCACAAAAATAGAAGAGTTTCTACTGGGCGAGATTAATAGAGACATATACTTTATGATAGATAATATAACTAGTAAATATAGATAATTTACTACAAACTGCTATATAGTACAAAGAGCACAGAGCTTTTTGACTCAATTTTGGCATCTTTCTCGAAGAATGTTAATTGTAAATTACAAAAATAAAAGCGTACAGGGATTTCATTGAGTAAATCAGATTTAACAACCAAAGTGAGCGGTCCGATGTCTTCCTATTGATAAATGTGTGTGTGTGTGTGTGTGTGTGTGTGTGTGTGTGTGTGTGCAGGGTCACATGGAGGGAGAGGTCTGGGGTCTGGCCCCTCACCCCCTCCTCCCCGTCTGTGCCACCGTCAGCGACGATAAAACCCTGCGTCTGTGGGAGACGTCGGCCAATCACCGCATGGTGGCCGTCCGCAAGCTGAAGAGAGGTAAAGAGATAAAAAGGACCAGACTGCCAGCTTCAACGTGTTTTTTTTTTTTTACAAATCCTGTATATTAGACTCCAAATCATCCATCAGTTCTCAGATCAGTTTCATTTTAGACATCTAATGGTTTCAGTTAATTTCTGGGAAAATCAGCTTGACATTAAACTCGCTTCAGTGAGATGATCCATCCGATAATCATGTCTGACTTCAGATGAGAGCAGAGACTGTTGGTGCATTCAGTGACACTCCATGTTTTTGGTTTTGAGAGTTTCCTACTCAACAGCAACCTTTTCAAAAGCAAGAAATAATCAAACTTAAATGTCATGACATATAGTTTGTTTCTTCTTAAATGTCTTCCGGGGTTGATTTCTTCACCCAGTTCTTGGAACAAAGTGTTTGTTTGTCAGGAGATTCTCAAATATCACATGTTCCTCAAAGGCTCCTTGGAAAAAACAAATATAGTAAAAAATGTACTTGAGTTGTTGGAAGGAGTTTTGTTTTTCTCTTCTGATGAAGCTAGGCTAGGCTCTTCCAGTCGTTGTGCTAAGCTAAGCTAAACATGTTCTGATCTATCATTCTTCTAGAGCTGAATACACTGACAACAAGAGGATTTTATATAAATGTTAGACTGTTTCTAATAAGTTATTGAAGCTATTCCAGACCTACTTCTGTCGAGAAACATTTTCCAGCTCCTCCCGGGAGAACCCGAGTTGTTTCCAAGTGGGATGCGCTATATTATCCCTCCAGCGTGTTTCGGAATCTCCCACCATTTGAACTTGTCTAGAAATCCTCCAAAGAAAGGTGCCCAGGAGGATCCTGATTAGAAGCCCGAACCACTTCAATTGGGCTCCCTTTGGACTTTTAGAAAACACTCAATCCCTTAAAAAGACTTGTATCCAACAGTGGAGCGAACATGCTCTTTAACAGCAACGCCATGTTACCATCGTAGTAATAATATAGACACAAAATAACAAGAACAAACTGTAAATAAGACTTAAAGCTGACAGTGAACAAGGTCAAAGCTTGATGCAAGACATCACAGGCAGGAAGATAACAGTTTTAAAGTTACAGAGAGGAAAAGGTGTACTTGATTTTTTGGTGACTTTGCAGATTTTAAGCTTAGTTTCAACATTTTTGCTCCATTATGCAATAAACAGAAGAGAGATGACAGGAAACACAAGGGAAAGAGGCGAGATTACATGCAACGAAGATCCCTGGCTGGACTTTTAACATTAGATTTCTGCCAGGTCAAGGAATAATGAAATTACCACACTGATTTAATAGAAATGTAAATAACGAGAGAACCCACTGACGGACTTTTTATGTGTGTTTTCCAGGCGGTCGCTGTTGTGCCTTCTCCCCCGATGGAAAGGCGTTGGCCGTCGGTCTGAGCGATGGTGGCGTGCTGGTGGTGAACGCCGACACACTGGAGGATCTTCTGAGCTTCCACCATCGCCGAGACGCCATCTCTGACGTCCGCTTCACCCCAGGTACACACACACACACACACACACACACACACACACACACACACACACACACACACACACACACACACACACACACACACACACACACACACACACACACACACACACACACACACTAACACTTATATCACTGCCTAACTCTCTGAACCTGTTTTTTTGCTCCTGTCACATTTTACCGACCCTGGCCTTGTTTTTCCGTGCAGCATATTAAGTCCTGCATCTCTATGGAAACAGCACAGTCATGGCTAGAAGTAAAAGAGTTCAGTTGTTGTCACATGACTGTTGGTCTCAGCCGAGTCAATCCTGGCTTCCCAGTTGTGCTGAGAAGTGCAGAATTAATTGTTCAATAAAAGATCTGGCTGGTGCAAGTGGTTTTACTTTGTCAAAATTTTAAATCAGAAAATGAAATGGACATTGAAATATTATTTAAAGCTTTGATTTTGACAAATGTTCTGTTCAAGCAGCATTAGAATTTTTTTTTTTTTTAAAGTAAACATGTTTTACAAACCCGCTGGCGTTTTTTGGGGTTCAGAGGTATATCCACTCATCCTCACTCGTGTTCTCAGACTCAGGTAAATTCCTGGCAGTGGCGTCACATGACAGCTTCGTGGACATCTACAATGTGCTGACCAGTAAGAGGGTGGGGATCTGCAAAGGGGCGACCAGTTACATCACACACATCGACTGGGACGCTCGAGGTAACACTCTATATATCTACCCAAACAGGTTTCACTTCACTGTGCTGAATGTTTTTTTTGCAGTTTGTTTAAAACTCTAAAAGTGTGATGTGGAAACTTGAAGCATCCATATCACAAATGCTGAGAACAATATTTTCATATTGCACATGATGGAGAATGAGGAGGTATCAGACACAAATGTACTCTTATTACATACAAGTACATACATGAAATTTGACCTCTGCGTTTAACCCATCCTCAGAATTTAGGAGAAAAGGGGTTAATGACGGTTTTGAATCCTCAAGTTTATTATCCTAAGAAGTTTTCATGAGCTGCTGCCTGGTTTCAAGTTAATTAATTCAAATATTGTAAAAGAAGATTCCACTATTTTGTGTGTGTGTGCGTGTTTTGCAGGTAAACTGCTGCAGGTGAACACAGGAGCCAAAGAGCAACTTTTCTTTGAAGCCCCGAGAGGAAGCAGACAAACCATCAGAAACTCTGAGGTGTGTGTGTGTCAGAGAGAGAGTGTGTGTGTGTTGGCTCAGAGGTCTATTTAGAGTTAAGATCTTAAGTTAACGATATTCAAGCAAAGCTTTTCCTGAATAAGTCTGCAGGACATCCCAGTTAGTTTGATATGTAAGATGAATGCTGGGAGAAAAAAAATAAAATATATATATATATATATAAAATTTGCCTGCCAACTAAACATAATGTACCAACAAAACATTGTCATGCTTTTTTCAGAATTATGTTCTGGATTACTTATCTAAGTATTTATCTATAGAGTTTATTTTAATCTCATTGTTGTGTGATTGTGTGTATCATGTTTCTGTGCGTGTGTAGCTGGAGCGAGTCGAGTGGTCCAGCTGGACGTCTGTTCTGGGTTCCAGCTGTGACGGCATCTGGCCGACGCACAGCGACATCACCGACATCAACGCCGCGTCGCTCACCAGAGATAGAACGCTGCTCGCCACCGGAGACGACTTTGGCTTCCTCAAACTGTTCGGATACCCCGTTAGAGTACGGAGTCACTGGTTTCACTTCACGTGAACATTTACATCAGATAAACATGAGATATACATGAGATAAACATGAGATAAACATGAGATAAACATCAGATATACATGAGATAAACATCAGATAAACATTTTCCTTCTTGACAGAAAATTCCTTCTCTTTTCATTGACTTGTTATTTCAGTATTTTCTCCCTTTTTGCTTTCCTCATTTCTTTCGGTCCATCTTTTTCTTCTTTCTTTCTTTCTTTTTGCTTCTTGATTGAAAGAAATCTCTTTATTTTTCCTTTCCTTTATTATTTCCTACCTTATTGCTTTTCTTCTGTCTTTAGTTGTTTCTTTCTTTACTGTATTTCTCCAGCTGATCAGAACTTTAAAAAGTACTTTTACAGTTTATACCTGGATAATGATACATCTTGAGTAAAGTTTGAATATTTTTTTGTTTTTATTGTCATCAGTATTTCTGTTCTCCTCCCTCCAGGGTCAGTACGCTCGTTTTAAGCGTTACGTGGGCCACAGCGCTCAGGTGACAAACGTCCGCTGGGCTCAGGACGACTCCGCCCTGCTGACGGTGGGCGGAGCCGACACCGCCCTGATGATCTGGGCGAGGGAGCGAGGAGGAGGGCTCAGCGCAGAGGGGGAGGGGCCTTTGAGTTGCGATAACCGACCCACCGTTGACAGCGAGGAGTCGGACGACGACATCGAAGAGGACGGAGGTGGGTGTGTCTGGAATTTTGTCCACTGTCTGCCTCTGTAGCATAGAGAGGTAAAGCAGTGTGTGTAGTGGTAGTTCCATTAGCTGTTAACCAAACACAAAAATGGCAGAATAAAACAGGCAATGAAAGGCGTGAGTCACCGCAACCAAGATAAGTCCTTGAACATGCAGCCATAACAGGGCACCCAAAAATATTATGCAGTTTGCTGCAGCAGAATGCCGGATTAGCCGTGGACAGACACAGAGGCGCACACTCACTCTCTCACAGGCACACATGCGCCAGACTGAGCAGATTGTTCTCCCAGCGGAGATGATAATAAACAAGTATTGATGATAATTATAATAATCCAACTTGAGCACAAAGCTTTGAGCAACAAAACTATGTTTTCTGAGTATGTGTGTGTTGTTTTTTTGCGAAGGCTACGACAGTGACGTTGCCCGAGAGAAGACGGTGGATTACACCACTAAGATGTACGCCGTCAGCATCAGAGAGATGAGAGGAACAAAACCACACCACCAGCTGAAGGAGGTGTCTGCTGAGGAGAGGTATACACACAGACAAACACACACACACACACACACACACACACACACACACACACACACACACACACACACACACACACACACACACACACACACACACACACAGACAAAAGTGAAAGGACTTAAATTAATCGATCTATTAAAACCACATTTCTATTAGACAAGTATTGTGGGAAGAAGTACTCAGATCTTGTATTTGGGTAAAAATACCAAGTACACAGGGTAGAAATACTCTTCTCTGTTTGTCAAACTTGTTTATAGCAGTATTACTTTGCCTGGTGCAGTTTAAGTTTTAAAATACTCCATTTATATTTAAAAGCTTTGGAAACAGTTTGTATTCTGCTGTTGTTGACATTCAGCGTGATGTCCCTTTAATTTAAGCTTTTTAACTTTACAACACTGAGACTGTGTACGAGCTGAAATTTTCAGAAAAACTTTTATGAACTATTCGTCCATTCATGTTATCCTTGGTGTGTGTCATCAGTGGTCCCTGTGTGTGTGTGTGTTTGTGTGTGTGTATAGATGCTAACCCCTACAAAGTTGTATTTGTGTGTGTGTTTGTTTAGATTTTGCATCTCAAGCATGCACAGCTTCTGCATGATTGATTAGTGTTTTTTGTCCCTTGATGAAACAAACGTTGTGGCTCAGTTTGTCTTTGTGTTTTCACATTGCACTTGCTAACACTTTATTATAATTGTAGTGTTTTCACTGAGTTTCTGTCTTTTAAAACACTCAACAACAAAGGGCACCTTGAAGGTACGAATTTGTTCTGCAGAGCACAATTGACAAACATATAAATACTGACGTCTAATCGTGCAAAACAAGATTAACGGCCTATTTCTGAAACAAATTTTAAAGGGAAAAAAATGGATCACCAATTCCTAAATACAAACTAAATGCACTACGTCCATGTTGCGGTAGTGACTTTAAAGCTCTCCCAGAAAGAGCGCCTTAATACCAAGATGTGCTTTTGTATAAAAAGGAAGGAGATTCTAATTGTTTTTGTGAATTTGCAGCAGTACAGACACAAAAGTGAGCCTTTTCCACTTCAGGAACTTAAGGACCTGTAATTTCAGGTGCATTCAACAGCTGGTTTGCATCTTGCATATGTGTGGCATCAATAACGCTGGATGTGTTTAATCCTGTCACATACAGGTCTGACTCAGAATACCCCCTCATAATCTGTGTGAAATATAAGTGTTTGCACAGTGTTGAGGGGGAATGCCGAAAGTTAAATTACATTTCCAATCATGTGATAGTTTTAGTAGTGAGCTATTTTTGTACATGGCAGCGCGAACAAATGCAGCATCCATATTTTTTTCTCTTCAAGCAAAGGAAAATCTCATAAAGGTCCGTTGTTTTTACCTGTTACTTCTTTGTCTTCTAATTCAGGAGACATTTTTGCGGGACCGGCAGTTTATTTAAGAATACTGATGTCTTAAAGTCATCACATGTAATCGTAGAAGAACTTCCATTAGCAATACTTTCATCATAGTAGAGGAGTACTACTCTCTGGAACACTTTTCAGTGACGTACATCCAGAACATCATAATTTGTAGTTCAGGTTAACTTCCTGTGGTGGAACAGCCTAAAGGTGTCTAAGTACATAAAGTACCCTGATGTGTTTTTAACAGAAATACTCTTGTTTTTGTCCCTTTGTGGTACCCTTACTTCCTGAGTGTTGCTCTCCGGCTTTTGTTTGTAGAAACTTTTAATACCTGTGTTGTGTTTTAACTTGCATTCCCCTGGAGGCAGGGCATTGTCAAGTAAGTATGAAAATTACTATGTAAATGATTTTTCAGATATGCTAAATGTCAAAATGATAGGCTTGAACAAATAGAAGTAGAAATAGAAGATAAGAACTTGGATTTTCGTCATCCAAAATCCTGATTTAATGATCTTCCTGCATTCTCTGCCCTTCATTTTATTCCAGTATGAAATGAATGAGGATTAGGTTTATTAACGACGCCAAAATCAGCTGGTTCCTTTGGCCTTCGATCAACTTAAATAAATAGATAAAAATGAAACAAAGCACTTTACACGGTAAATAAAACTCAAACAATAAAGCAACAGGTTTGGCTTCAGTGATGGCAAATAAAGCATCAGTAAACGTCTAGAAAAAGTAAAGAAACTTAAGTTTAAAGTTGTTGATATTTTTAAAGGAACAGTGTGTGAGATTTAGTGGCATCTAGTGGTGAGGTTGCAGATTGCAAGCAGCAATATCATCCTCCACTCACCCCTGCATTTCCAAGCGTGTCCGAGAACTACGGTGGCCCTGTGGTGATGATAGATGTTTTTAGGAATTTTACTACTGCAAGGAGCTACTCTTATCAATGCTCTGTTCTTTTTCTTGACTTAATGATTGCTTTGAAAAACATAAAGTATTTTTATAAAATTTTCTTCACGATCAAAGTAATTCAGCTCGTCCACAACTAACTAATAGAACCTGTCAACATTATACTTCCTGAAGTGAAGCATTATGGGAACAGTGGTTCCTAAGCTTAGAGCATGGTATGGTATGGTATGGTTGTCTGAAGGGGGGCTTCTTAGAGCTACTGTGCATGTCAGCATGTTAACACAGTCAGCACGATAGCCCGACAGCCTGAAAACAAAAGCAAGGACGATTAGCATGGTAGTATTTTTGTTAGCATGTAGCTAAAGCACACAGCTAGTCACATTATAGTTTATCTGAGGCATGAGGCCTTTAGGTGTGTTTGAGTTAGTGTGTTGTTGTGTTTGTATATGAAGAGGTGTGTGTGTGTGAGTGTGTGTGCGTGTGTGTGTGTGTTTTCTAAAGCTCTGTACCTTGGTTCTATCCCTCTGCTGTCCAGGGGATCCAGGTAACACCTGTCCACCTGTTACTGTTGTAATGCCTCTTCATTATGTGTGCGCGCGCGTGTGTGTGTGTGCGTGTTGGCATTAACTCAAACTGTCTGGATTTATAATCTCAGAATCTCACATTTTAGTGTTATAATCTCATTACTACTTGTGTCCAACTTTTAGTTTGCTTCCTACTACTACTTACGAGTTATTAAGTACTCATTATTCATATCACGAGTAGGTTTTGTGACAGAAAGATCACAGGAAGATGAACCCATCTGTCTGTGGCCGACTTGACCGTCTGTCCTGTCTCATGTCTGTCCTGTCTGTCTTCAGACTGAACATGCCGTCTCACTGACTGTTCCTCCGCCCGTCTTTGATGGAGGTTGATTGATTAGTGGATTAATAGTCTGATTGATCCTCCAGGCCTCCGGTGAGTCGAGCGGCGCCGCAGCCTGAGAAACTCCAGAAGAACAACATCTCCAAGAAGAAGAGGCTGGTGGAGGTCTGTCTGTCTCACTACCTGTCTCTCTCTCTCTCAGTCTGTCTGCCCTCTTGTTCACGTCTCCTCCTTTCTCTTGTAGGACATGGTTTTGGATCACGTGTTTGGTTTTCGGGGCTACGATTGTCGCAACAACTTGCACTACCTCAACGACGGCACCGACATCGTGTACCACACTGCTACCACCGCCATCGTCCACAGTCTCTCCACTGGTAACCACGGCAACGCAGTCATAAAACCACACTTTTGACCTTATGTGATTGATCGAGTTATTTTGTTTGTTATGTCTCCTCTTATGTCTATTGATTTCCATCCTCCTGTACCAGTGTATCCTTTTCAGTTAACTGAGCCCATGACATACTTAATGTTTGTGAACACGTCCAAAAATTATGAGAAGGTCATGCAGATGAGGAAGAAGTACTCAGATCTTATCTTTAAAGGACCAGTGTGTTGGATTTAGGGGGATCTATTTACAGAAATTAAATATAATATCCATAACTATGTTTTAATCAGTGTATAATTACCTGAAATAAAAAAATACTTTGTGTTTTGGTAGCTCAGAATGAACTCGTCCTATTTACATAGTGAGCAGCTCCTCTTCACGGAGTCAGCCATGTTGCACCGCCATGTTTCTAATGCAACGGACAAACCAAACACTTTTTTTGCACTTCTTTGTTACCTGTATTCCGCTGTAGTTCTCCGACACGGTTGTGAAACTGTGGTAACTGGAGCTGCAGAGTGTAAACCTGTTTTACCGCCAGCCGCAGTCTGACTTCTGTTTCTCCTAAAGTAGTGGTATTAAGGGAAGCCTCAGAGCGAGGCGAATGGTTCTACCGCTGTTTTGCACTTGGAAAGTCATGTTACCGTTGTCATGAAAAAGAAGGATTGAGTAAATTGGTCGCAATCTGCAAACAAACCAATTGATGCCATTTCGGAAATATTATTGGATTATAGTTATGATGCATTACTTCATACTTCATGTACTGCCAGGTAGCTTAAGCCATAATGAAACATAATTTGTTTATTTACATTTTTTATTAAATCCTCTCAACATTAAAAAGTAGTTAAGAGATTCAGTAGTTGACGGAGTTGCTGCTGCTGGGAATCGGATCTGCGACCTTTGAGATCATAGTGATATGTTCATGTGACTTCTTGTGCTGCAGGAACCCAGAGTTTCTACCTGGAACACACTGATGACATCCTCTCTCTGACCGCCAATCAGCACCCGAAATACAAAAATGTCATCGCCACCGGACAGATCGGTACACTGAGAGTGTGTGTGTGTGTGTGTGTGTGTGTGTGTGTGTGTGTGTGTGTGTGTGTGTGTGTGTGTGTGTGTGTGTGTGTGTGTGTGTGTGTGTGTGTTTCTGCATGTTTCTCTGTTTCTCTACTAACTCATCTGAGCTCAATGAGTCCTGCTTTTCTCTCCTCTGTTTCATGTTTGACCTGCTTGCTTTACTTGTTTTCCACTGAATGAATAGAAACTAATAACACTGAACACTGAGGAAGATTTGTCTTTAAAAGGAAATCAGCAGAAAATGAAAGTTAATTTGAAAAAGGAGAATATTTTTGCAGAAAGGAGCGTAGAGAGCAGGAGAGGGGCTTTCATTAAGTTTGGCCTTATTGTGTAAAAGTTCAGTTGTCAGCTAATTCCACAGTGAAAAAAATACTCTGTAACAAGTAAAGTACCTGCATTTAAATGTTACTTCAGTAAAAGTATGTACTTAAAGTATTGAAAGTGTAAAAATATCCCCTGTGACCAATATTCTAATTAATGTTATATCATTAGATTATTATAACTCATGTATTAATTTTAAACCAAGATTTTCCTGTTGTAGACGGTTTAGGGGGAACTCATTTCAAACTTAATAATTATTATTTAAATTATGTATAAATCTGCTGATTATTTTAACATTGATTTAAGCAGCAAGACTCACTCATTCATATCTCTCTTTACTGTCACAGCTGAGCCTCTTTGAAACAACTCACCTCAGGTTTTTACCTGTTTTATTTGTTTTGTTTTGTTTTTTTCCGTGTGTGTGTGTTTTGGCTGGCCTCATTTGTTGCCGTCTCTCTCACAACACCTCAGGTGACGTCAGTGAACTGCCAGGTAAAAACCAAACCAAACCGCCCCCCAAACACCCTGACACCCAGAGACCAGCGGCAGAGTTTTAGCAGTTACTTCAGGATTTCTCTCCTTGCAGACAGATTTTGGTTTCAGTTCAGGTTGATTAAAATCAACAAGCAGTGACCTGAAACACCATCAGCATGCTCATTTATTCTTTTATCAGAGTATTAAATATATATTTGAGAGACGCAGAAATTCATCCTAATTGTTCTACATTCGAGTTTTCACACAGCAGACTTTCCCATGCCAAGTTGAGAAACCACAGGGAACATAAAACATTTAAAGAATCAGTTTCTCCTGGTGCTCGTATCAGAATTATCTGTAGGGGAAGTTTACTATTGTACGTCACTGTTAATAAGTTTGAAATCAGCTGTTATAATGATAATTTTGTGTTTCTTTAAATCTTATCTATTAGAAATAAAAAATAAAAAACAGTATATTCCAGACACCAAATGTGTTATTTTCCTTTAAAATAGTTTTGGTCAAAAAAGAAGAAATATTAAATGATTCAAACTTCCATTTAGTTTATGTCTCCATAGTGTTGCATGACAGTGAAAAACACTGTTTGATTTACGAATTTGAATTTGTTTTCAGTCCCAAAAAGCGGAAGTGACTCTTGATCATTATTGAACCACAAAGGTGCATTTGGGCTCCAAATATTTGGGAAGCTGTTTTTTGGTCCCTAGTGGGCAGTTTGAGTAGGTTTAAACTGTGATTAGACACTTAGATTGGTGGAAGACAAGAGAAGTGATATACAAATGTTAAAACCCATTTACCATTCAGCAGATATTCCCTGATCCAGTTCCATTAGCTTTAACCCTACACTAGCCTATTTTGATGCTAAACTTCCAGTTTCTTTTCTATTGTCAACATCTTTTTTAACCATTGCACAGTTTTTTTTCTGTTCTCCTTTTACATAACAAACCCTTCATTCAAAATAACATATTTGTAAAGAGGACTTCTACAACCTAAAAACATGGAGGACCCTCCATATACTGTATGTAGTCTTCTCAGCCAAATCAAGCTTTGTGGCAGGAGATTACAAACATTTTCAACAGTGGTGTAGGTTTTTGTTTAAAAGAAGGATGTTACATACTCATACTTTTTCATTAATAATGAAAGAGGAAACTATTTTCTTTTTTAAGATTATTTTAGGGTTTATTTGATAGTGCAGCTTCACAGCACCTGTGTTTGCTTATTGTTTGTCCTCTTGTGGTTAGCTTTTAGTCTCTGGAATGAAATCAACTGAAGCCAACAGGAAAACATGATATTGATCCAAACACTGATTTGTTGATGATACCAGTGAAATGTTTTCACAGTGAAGCACTGATGTTGGTCTGGTTCTCAGGGTGTTTGTAGGCTACATTGATCCCTCTCGCTGCTCTGTTTCTGTGACACTATATTAATACTGTGACATGATAAAACCTGACTCTGTTCTCTCTCTTCTGTCCTCGTGTCTCTTGATCGTTACGTAGGCACCACTCCTTCCATCCATGTGTGGGATGCGATGAGTAAACAGACTCTGTCCATCCTCCGCTGTCCTCACACTAAAGGCGTCGGCTACGTTAACTTCAGCGCCACAGGGAAGCTGCTGCTGTCTGTTGGAGTGGAACCTGAACACACCATCACTGTGTGGCGCTGGCAGGAAGGTCAGACTGGTCTAACCACTAAACCATTGAAATACACACACAGTCAGTGGTGGAGTAAAAGTAAAAGTCCATGTTTTGAAAATGTTCCAAATCTGGAACTATGAAATGTTTTAACATGAAAAATGACTCCAACCATAAATATATTTTCCAATACATTTTATTTCAATTAACTTATTGGTTAATGGACTAATAGTTTTAGCTGTACTTGTATAAACTGTTGGGGTGTTTCATTTATAAAGCATAATTAATAAAATCCTCATATGTTTTATGTGGGAAATTGTTAATTTGTAAAGTAACTAAAGCTGTCAGATAAATATAGTTTAAAAGAAGAAGAAGAAAGTGTCATTAAAGGAAAAAAAAAGTACAAGTACCTCACATTTGTACTTTAGGGCAGTACTTGAGTGCATGTACTTAGTGACAATACATACAGTAATACTGAAATTGTTGAATTTTTGTTCATATATGCGGTTTAATTTTTTATTAAAAGCTACAATTAATGTGTTGGTCTATGCAAAACTGGCAAAAGTATTATAATATTACCATAAGACATTTTTGCTTATGTGGTTAAACTGACTAAGGTTAAAAGTATGTTTTTTTTTGTGTGTCAAAGAAAGAACAGATGACAAGATGTGGGTGTTTACATGATGTAAGAAGAGTAATTAAAATACATTTAAAATAACTCCACTTCAGGGTCCAAGGTGTGCAGTAGAGCCGGACACCCGGACCGGATCTTCGTGGTGGAGTTTCGGCCGGACTCGGACTCCCAGTTTGTGTCGGTGGGAATTAAACATGTAAAGTTCTGGACGCTGGCCGGCGGCGCTCTGATGTACAAGAAGGGCGTGGTGGGGACGGTGGAGGACGGCAGGATGCAGACGATGCTGTCTGTCGCCTTCGGGGCTGTGAGTCACCTGCAGGATTATTATTGTTGTTATTTGTAGAATCTCTGCTCACATCACCTGAAACGGGACCCAAATGCTTTGAGAAATCCTTGAAAGCTTTGACTGTTACCATGGTAATCAACTTCCAAACAGTATTCAAATGTGTCAGGTTTTTTAAGGCCCAAGCACAGACCAGTGGTCAGTTAGGACCCTGCTTTTCCACCTTTATCAAGCTGGAACAGTAAACAAATATGCTATAACATCGGTGTTCATTCAGACAGAGGTCTGTAGGTTTACACAAAGGTCAGATATTAGACCGGGCCGAAAAGACACCGATGCTTCTGAGACAAACAACCCGCTCAGGTGGCGGAAATCAAAAGAAAGTGTGAGGAAATAGGGTGTGCTGTACCGAATACCTTGAAGTTTCTTAACGTTGATGAACGATAACAAATTATTATTATTACCAACTTACATTAACATTAAATTCAGCCTTTTCTTCCCCTCGCTCTCTCAAACACAAAGCAAACAAAGCAGTGCTCCTTACCTCTGTACTTCACTTCTAAGTCCAAAACTATATATATTTATTATATTTATATTTATATATATTATATAATATTTATATTTATATATATATGCAATATCAATATTGATAAAATTAAGGTATTGAGTCTTTGTCTATAAGAATTACTACTATTTTAATCATATGGAAATCTGATTATTTATTAGGTGTTACAGAGTTCAGCTCTATAACCAGTGACATTTTGCAGAATAACTTGACGTTCACTGGAGCCATTAACGGGGACGTGTACGTGTGGCGGGATCACTACCTGCTGAGGGTGGTGGCGAAGGCTCACACCGGGCCGGTCTTCACCATGTACACCACGCTGAGAGACGGACTCATCGTCACCGGCGGCAAGGAGAGGCCGTGAGTAACACAACAACAGATTATTACTAATGAACAGATGTCATTTTACTTCATCGAAAAACCTGTCAAACAGCAGCTTCCACTGCAACTATTTTCTATTATATTTAAACACTTTTGCTTGTATAATAAAACACTAAGTCACAGTTTGAATCTCTCTACATGAGACTAGGGAGGAGCATTGAATTCAACAAAAACAAACCTGGAATTATGAATTACTTTCTTATAATTGGGATAAAAGGTTCAGGTTGTTATCAATCATCTCTGTTTAAGAAGACATGATGACGTTGATTGATTTGTTCGAGACACAAATTGAAATGAGTTTATGGATGTACCATGGAAACTTGTGTAGATGTGGCGTTCGTTAGCTCCCATAGACCTCGCTAGATTTGTGACAAAAATACACTCATCAACACTGTACATATCTACACCATATTTAGTCTTTGGGCACGTATAGACGAAAGTGGTCCCATGTGCCCAAAGACTAAATACAATATGATGAAATGATATTGCTGTATGTGTGTGTGTGTGTATGTGTGTGTGTGTGTGTGTGTGTGTGTGTGTGTGTGTGTGTGTGTGTGTGTGTGTGTGTCAGGACTAAGGAGGGCGGTGCGGTGAAGCTCTGGGATCAGGAGATGAAACGTTGTCGAGCCTTCCAGCTGGAGACGGGGCAGCAGGTGGAGTGTGTCCGATCCGTCTGCAGAGGCAAAGTGAGAAGTTTTGATTTTGATCTCCACCCCTCAGTTGTTGTCCCTCCATCAGGACAGATCTTACTCTTCGTCTTCATCTTCCTCAGGGTAAGATCCTGGTGGGGACGAAGGACGGTGAGATCATCGAGGTCGGGGAGAAGAACGCAGCGTCCAACTTGCTGCTGGACAGTCACGCTCGGGGAGGCATCTGGGGTCTGACTGCTCATCCTACGAAAGAGCTCTGCATCACCGCCAGTGACGACGCCACCATCCGACTGTGGGACCTCACTGACAAGGTACACACACACACACACACACACACACACACACACACACACACACACACACACACACACACACACACACACACACACACATAACGCCACCATCTAACTGGTAAAAGATACTTTATAATAATGAATCCATAACAAAGGATAATATGAATAAACAAAGACTTTAAACAATGCAGATTTTCTTTTCAAGGCACTGCAGCCTCTTGACAAAGCTCCGCCTATCAAATAAAGAGAAGCCTAGAACAAGCAGGTATCAAAGTCATCCTACTGACGCTGGATTGCTTTTCAGTGGTTGCACAATAATTAGCAATATATACGAAACATAAGCCGGGTGAACAGGCTGAGACTGGGTGGGTATTGTGTTTTTGATATCCTTTGAGCTCTTTGCAGGCACCCCTTGTCACCAATATAACTGATGCTCTGTAGATGGGGGACAAAAATGTTCTGGGCGGTTTAAATCACCCCTCTGTAGAGCTCTCCTGTCCTGGTCACTGCACATCCCGATGCTATCGATGTGACAAAGTCCACAGACAGAAATATAAAAAACTGGTGACTCAAAAGGTTTAAAAAATCACACAGTCACTGTCACGGGACATAATAATATCCTTCCTCTAAACTCTCCAGAGGGATATTTATTTATAAAAAGAGATCAATGTTCTTTTGATTCTAGTATATTAAAGTAGTTCTTGTTTCTTTTTCTCTCTCTTTTTGTAGAAATTGTTGAACAAGGTGTGTGTCGGCCACGCGGCTCGGTGTGTGAGCTACAGTGCGGACGGAGAGATGCTGGCTGTGGGGATGAAGAACGGCGAGTTCCTCCTCCTCCTCGCCAACTCGCTGAAGATGTGGGCGAAGAAACGAGATCGAAGTGTTGCCATCCAGGACATCCGGTAGGAGAGATAGTGGAGTTTGGTTTATGTTTATTGCAATTAAAAATAAACCAGAGGTAGATGAAGTATTCAAATCATTTCCTTAAGTAAAGTACTAATACCACACTGTGAAAAAAAAAAAAAAGTCAACTTTGACTGTTATACTATTATATTATTATATCATTAGATTATTATTACTCATTCATTAATTTAAAAATAGTATTTAACTGCTGTGATTGGTTGAGGTTGATCTCATTTTAAACTATTAACTAATTATGATTTTCATTATGGATTAAATTGCTGATCATTTTCTCCATTAATCGATTGTTTGGTTTGTAAAAATAGTGAGAAATGCCGTCGCTATTCCCCAGAGCCCAAAGTGACATAATGTTTGTTTTGTCAAGTCTAACAGCCCAAAGCTCAACATTAGTACAATAACCTTACAATCATTAACATTATTAAAAGGAAAAGCATCAACATTACAAACTTGTGAAGCAGAACCATGAAATTAGACTCTAATAAACTCTTCATATTTTTTTTTCTTTCATATTCTTTAATCTTTATTTGTAAAATAAAGCTTTTAGATAAATGTAGTGGACTAGAGGCAGAAAGAAGCATGAGGAAAAAACGTAAAGTATAAGTACCTCAAATTTGTACTTGGTTAATGGACTTCTACTTGTATACTTGTACTGTACTAGTGTACATTTTAAATGCCACTACTGAAATACAAAAAAAAATACTACAACCAAGAACTGAGAAACTAAATTCCAAGTGGCATGAAACCAAAAGGATTTTTACAACACTGAACATTTAGAAAACAAACAACAAAATATATATGTAAAAATATATTCTTTATATTAAGCTGAGTGTGAGAATTAAGGATATAAGGGGCATGTTAATGGAGTAGTGCTGTATCTTCTGTTTGAGTGAACTGTGTGTGTGTGTGTGTGTGTGTGTGTGTGTGTGTGTGTGTGTGTGTGTGTGTGTGTGTGTGTGTGTGTGTGTGTGTGTGTGTGTGTGTGTGTGTGTGTGTGTGTGTGTGTGTGTGTGCAGATTCAGTCCGGACCGGCGGCTGTTGGCGGTCGGTTCTGTGGAGAACACGGTGGATATCTACGATGTGAGCGGAGGACCGACTCTGAGCCGCCTGGTTTACTGCAGCGACATCCCTGCTTTCATCCTGCAGCTGGACTTCTCTGCTGACAGCTGCTACATACAGGTATACACACAAACACGTATACATATGATATATGTACAAACACTGTATATAAAGTATATATACAAATATACACAGTATATACTGTAAAAAGTATCTATCTATGACCTAGAAACCTAACATTCTGTGTGTGTGTGTGTGTGTGTGTGTGTGTGTGTGTGTGTGTGTGTGTGTGTGTGTACGTGTGTGTACGTGTGTGTGCATGTGTGTGAAGGTGTCCACAGGAGCTTATAAGCGGCAGGTGTTTGAGGTTCCTTCAGGGAAGTCGGTGGACGACCAGACCATCATCGACAGAATCACCTGGGCAACCTGGACCAGGTTTTTTTTTTGAACATTAAAGTTGTTACAAAAGATATGAATAGGAATAAAAGACATTCACATATATAAACACACTTTACAATATAGTATATAGTATATTACTAGTTTTGAAACAAAACTTGTCTTTTCTCTCCCACAGCATTCTGGGGGATGAAGTTTTGGGGATTTGGCCGCGAAACGCAGACAAAGCTGAAGTGAACTGTGCGTGTGTGTCTCACGCCGGTATGAACGTCGTCACCGGTGACGACTTCGGATTGGTCAAACTGTTCGACTTTCCCTGCACAGAGAAGTTTGTGAGTCACCGACATTCACATTTGAAGTCTCAAAAATGAAGTTACGCAATGGTACAACAAGACTTCTACATTTCCTACCAAATTCTTTACTTTCATTCAATTTTTTGGCGGTAAAAGGATTAAAATACAGGTAAAAAAAAACATAATACCTTTGTTATCCATGTCTTGTGCACAAAAGTTATATATTTTGCACCCAAGTTAAAAGTTAGACAGACCGTCCCCCCAAAAAAGGCTGCAAAAAGGCAGCTGTTTTTATGTTGAACGCTGTGTCCTGTATTATGAAACCACCAAAAGTTACTTTGGACTTATTTTAAGTTATGAATGCAATATATAAAAATACAAAATAAACTGTATTGTTTAGTATATGTTGTATGAGTCTAACAGCCCATAAGGCACTTAGCAAAATGTAAATAAATATAATGTAAGTAATATTATATATACAAAATGCACCTATAAAAAAAAGGCCACCAAAAAGGCAGCCGTATGAGACCAGCAACTTTTATGTTGTATATATATATATATATATATATATATATATATATATATATATATATATATATATATATATATATATATATATATATATATATATATATATATATATATATATATATATATATATATGTTATAGGTGGCTACAATATGTTTTGCTGCTGCCCTCGTCCACAGCAGTACATTGCTTTGGTCCCGTGCTGGTAATTATGTCTGTTTTTTCAAACTGGGGGAGTGCTGACTGTCCCACCTTTCTGTCTGCAGGCCAAACACAAGCGCTACCTCGGCCACTCGGCTCATGTGACCAATATACGCTTCTCCCATGAAGACAAATATGTGATCAGCACAGGAGGAGACGACTGCAGGTAAAACTGATCACTGATTAATAACAGACACCTGTTTCATACTTACAAACATGAAACATTATTTGGGCATGCATGTCTGTCCAGCTTTGCAAACTATTGACTAGTTGGTTTGTGTACAAAACACAGAGCTGGTTCTGTAAGTTCTGTAAAAATATCAAGACGCATATCCTGAATGCACTGTATACATGTCTAACAATGCCCCTAAAACCTGAATAATACCTGCATATCCTACATATCTTAATCTGAAAATGCTCCATTCAGAATAAGACCTGATTCAGAATATCCAAACGGAATATGATGTTAAATGATGGGCAATATCAAATTTGTAATATTGTCATATTCAGAATAGAGTGTGAATGTAAATGTAGTCAGTTCACTTCACACAGCTTGTCTCTTCATGATGCGTCAAATAAATCTTCCTATGAATTAGATCCAATCAGTTAAACTGTGTTAACGTCTCTTTGTGTGTTTCAGTGTGTTTGTGTGGAAATGCCTGTAAAATGCAGAGACTGCTGCCGCCTGGCGACGCTTTTATCCAAAGCGCCTTAACAGCACCACAAGTGGATCTGGAGGGAATCGAACCTGCAACCTTTAAACTTTGTTTTTAGAGGCAGACAACTTCAGACTGCAGTCGAACACCTGAGACGCTTCATGGTGGTTCACATGACCCTGAAAATGAACAAATGAAGAAGAAACCAGAAGAGTCATTGGAAGTTATTTCTTGGTCTGAACTTTGTTTTTGGTTCACTTGGATTCAAAACGTCATGTGGTTCTTCTCATCATCCATCTTGTCCTACTCTTGGTAGGCCTTGCACAGTGTCGCCGCTGTAGTCAGTGAACCTCGAAAGAGTGTCAAATACAGAGAGGAAGAAGGTTTAACACAACATTTTGGATTTTCATGTAGAAAAAAACGAAACATAGTCCAGGGGCCAGATGCATAAAAACCTGTGTACACTTAAGACGTATTTGTATTCATCAGGACAACACTGACAATAGAAAGAGCAGAAAGAGACAAAGATCCCCCTGAGCAACAGTTGAATAAAATCATAAAAGAAATCTCTAGTTATTGGTTAAAGAAAAGGGAAGATGAGCATCAAAATGTTTGCAGATTTAAAGAACAGGATCCTGTTTCAGTGTCAAGAGCACAATAATGCAGCCTGTAACAAGCTGAAATCAAGAGGCGACGTGTTCAAACTTCACAATGGAAATAGAAGGTTATTCTAGGGTTAGCACTACTGGAATATCAGCTGAACATACTATGGACTGACACATCACAGCTTAAACCTCTTTAATCTAACAACTGAGAAGACTGCAGAGGACAGACACACTAAATATTTAGAGCCCTATTGCACCGTTGTGGTTCAATAACGATTGAAGGTAACTTACTCTTTCTGGACTGGACAACAAATTTAGTCTCCAAGATCAGACTGAAGTCTCACCTGTCATGCAACACTGAGGGGACATAAAAAAAAATGATGTTTGGTGTTTGTATCTTTTATATATATCTGCCTCCTGGACTCAGACACGTCTCCGTAAGGCTGCAGATGCTGCATTCAGGTTACCTTTAAAAAAACAACACTGATGGGACCATTTAAAGGACAAACTGTAACACACCGGGGTATAATTGTTCTGATCAAGCTGCTGAGATGACGCTGCTGTTAGAAATCGTACAGATCTTTAAGGACGTTTTGAACTGGGATCACTGGGATGGGACACTGGACTGGAGGAGAAAATACATGTTTCATATTAATGGAAACATCGTGGAGTTTGTCTGCAAGAGAGAGAAGATTTGATTTAAAATCACTTTTCATTTCAAAGAGCCTTTCTGTCGTTGGATATCACAACACTTAAGTGCCTTTCTGGGTCTCTCTATCTGTGTTTGTTTGTTTTCTTCTTTTCTTTGCGAGCGGGATATTTCATACACTGTGTTCTTATTTAATCCACTACTGAACTTATTTTGTACTCTGTCTGGTGCTACACTGAGAATGTTCAAACTTTTATTCATCCAAAATGGACGGACATTTAAGAATATTTTCTTTGCTGCTGCTTTTTGTTTTTAAAGACTTGAAACATCCAAAGCATTGTGATCGTAAAATGAAAACAGGACATCTGTGGTGAAGGAAAAACATGTTAGGAGGAACATTTGTGGAAATATCTAAATGTTATTTATGCCTAAATTACAATGTGTATGAGTTTTCTGTGTCTGAACAGTTGATTATTAACTTTTAACTGCTGTGAGAAGTGTGTTTGTGTGAAAAATAACAGATAATTCATTGATCATTCACCTTCAACACACTTGATTTCCTGAGGTCAAAGGGTCCCTGAAGTAATCACTGAGGCAGCATTGTTTTTCTGTCTGAGAGGAAAAAAATGTTGTTTTCATGATACAGCAGTTCACAGCCTGAAAAATCCACAATAAATAAAAGTTTTATATTTACAGCTGACGGGAATCTTCTCTTTCTGCGTCACTATTAGATTTAGGTTCAGTGGTCAAAGGTCAAAGGTCAGAAATGGAGCCAGCAGAAGTTTCATTCATGAAACTAAAAACTGAAACTGAATATTCAAGTAAAAAAGTCTCACTATGATTCTGTTAGAATTTTAAAGGAGCATACACCATATTTTTGCAGATCTTGCTGCAACGTCTTTGAAAGACATTTTGACATTTAGTCGTTGAAACACGATGAGAAAAGTTGGAGGCTGTTGATTCTCAGATTTCCGATATTTGAACATCCCTGAATGCTTAAAAAGTCATAGTATAGTATGTCGAAAAAAGTCACAATATAATATTTAGTAAAAAAATATGTCAAAAGAAGTATAGTATGTCAAAAAAAGGTAAAGTATGTTGAAAAAAGTCAAAAAGTATTGTATGTCGAAAAAAAAAAGTTATAAAAAAGTATAGTATAATAGGTCAAAAAATAATAGTCATAGTATAGTATGTCGAAAAAAGTCACAATATAATAAGTCAAAAAAAGTCATATAGTATGTCGAAAAAAGTAAAAGAAAGTCATAGTATAGTATGTTGAAAAAAATCATTTTATAGTATTTAGGTAAAATTAAATACGCCATAGTATAGTATGTCGAAAAAAAAGTGATGGTATAGTATGTTGAAAAAAGTTTTTAAAAATAGTATGTCAAAAAAGTTATCCAAAAAATAGTAATATGTATAATAATTCCAACTATAGTCAAAAAAAATTGTCATAGTATAGTATGTCAAAAAAGTCAAAAATAATATGTCAAAAAAACAAAGTATACAGTATGTCGAAAAAAGTAAAAGAAAGTCATAATATAGTACGTCTGGAAAAAATCATTTTATAGTATTTAGGTAAAATTAAATACGTCATAGTATAGTATGGTCAAAAAAGGAGTCATAGTATAGATGTCGAAAAAACAGTGATAGTATGTTGAGACGGCTCACTGCTGTTGTTGTGTAAAAAGTTATAGTATTTTGAAAAAGTCATAATAGTAGGTCAAAAAAACAAACCAGAGAGGAGACCGGGCGGTGGTGCTCATGCATCCCGCTGAAAGTGATGGAATAGTATAGTATAGTATGTCGAAAAAGGTCATATAATAATTTCTCCACAATCATCCACCTCTGGAAGGATGTCGTCTTTCTCCTTGGCTTTATTTCGTCTATCTTCTCTTGGTCTTCACAGAGGTTTTTAAGGATCATCAGCATGTCTCTGTTTTCTTTGGAACATGTTACCTGTTTCAGGGCCAGGAGATTGTTTTTGTGGACAAGATCCTGGAATCTGGTATAGTATTTAGGTAAAACTAAATACGTCATAGTACAGTATGCCGAAAAAAGTCATAGTATAGTATGCCAAAAAAAGTCATAGTATAGTATGCCGAAAAAAACAAAACAAAAAAGTCATAGTATGTCAAAAAAAACATTGTATAGTATTTAGGTAAAACTAAATACATCATAGTACAGTATGCCGAAAAAAGTTTAATTCTAGTATGTAGAAAGAAATATGATTTAGTATGTCCAAAAAAAAGAAAGAAATCATAGTATAGTATGTCAAAACAATTGAAAAAAGTAAAAGTATAGTATTTAGAAAAAAGTGATAATAAATGAAGTCATTAAAGTTAAACTATAGTATGTCGAAAAAAGTACAGGTAAAGATACGTCATTCAGAGACTGAAGGCAGTTTTTTTTTTTTTTTAAACAGTTTTGAACAAAACAGAAAACTCAAATCTGACTAGAAACCTTCAACTATGGAAGCCCATTTCTGACAAAAAATAAAGAAAAAGAAAAGATGTCAGAATAAGTAATGTGATAAACTATAATACATTTAGGAAGTAAAAAAACTAGTATCACATCATTTTGTCTTTAAAGTTAGTTTTGATGCATAAACTCACAATTTCTGATTAGTATCTCAGTATTTTAATTATGGCTTAGCATTTCATTATTTTGCCTTAACCAACAAATGTACGCATCATTCTATAACAACAGTCTCATAATCAGTTAAATGTTTGACTAATTAATCATCCTGCAACTGTGACTTAGAATCTCATAATTTGAACTAAATACATTTTTTATTTCGTATCAACTTTGGTAATAAAGTGAAAATGAATAAACATCCTATATATTACATCTTAATCATGAACACAACTTTGAAAGGTAACCATCTATATTTGGGCTTCCACAGAGGACTGAAGCTAACAGAAGCTAACCGGAGTTAGCCGCGTTGACGGACAGACGAGGAGGCGGGGCTTTCTTCGTCTAGAAGCTTTATTGATAATTGTTTACATCTCACAATGCATTCCACAAACACGGCTCCCAGCTGGAAGCTTTTTATCGTCACAATTGAAGTATGAAGTTTATCATTCACAATTATACTTGCATAACAAAGAAATGCTCGAAGGTTTCCCAAAAGTCACATCAAGTTGCAACTTTATTAAGATATTTGATCCACAGACAGTATGGTTATTTTTTTTATCTTTTTTCAATCCCATTTCATTTTTTTTTCTTCACTTTTTAGATATTTAAACAGATGTGGATGAATGTAAACGTGTTTCTTCCAGAGATTTTCAATACTAGACAGCTGCAAATGACATGGAAATAACGACTTTTATGTAATTAATGTGTTGTATTCGTCTAGCAAAGGTTTTCTAGGTGTTTCTAGCTAGAGTTACTCAGAAGCAATGACGTTTTTTTTTTGTTTTGTTTTTTTAATGGTAGTACCCCAACCCCCCCCCAAAGACGTTCACAAATTCGTCACATCGAGTCAAAAACCACGCAGCAGGTTACCGAGGAAACGAGCTCTTAGGGACACTATGGTGTTTCAGTAAAACAGCTAAATCACAAAATACTTCTAACTCAGTAATCATAGCAAAAAAAAAAAGAGAAAAATACAAATGAGGTGCTGTTTGCTGCTCGCTCTTAAAAAACAGCAGACGAAGGAAAAAAAAAAAAAAAAAAAAAACTCGACTGACTTCCCACAATGCACTGGGTGAGGAGAGGGAGGGTTAATTCCAGATTTAAATGTGTAACTGTGAGTTTTAGCAGCTCACAGAAACAGACGTTTAAAACTTGACATGAAATAAAAGCGGATCATCGAGCCGACCTCGGGGTCATGACCTCCGACCTGCTTCAACTTTTCCTGGAAACACACAAAAAAAAAAAAGGGAATTCTGAACTGGAAAAAAAGTGTTTTATTGTTTTGACAAATAAAGTTAGAAGGGCTGCATCAACGCCAGACCCCTCCTTCAGCCATCCTTCATATCCACCCCCGTCCCTCCCCCACCTACACACCCCCTCCTCCCATCTCTGCTCTCAGGACTTCCTGAAGCCAAACTCCGACTTATCGTTACTTCACTCTGCTTTGCGTTTCATCCCGGGGACCTTCGCCTGGACCCTGTAGGACGAAAAGAAAGTTTTAAATAAATTAAACAAATTGCATCAAAGACAGAAATGAACAAATAAACATTTTAATGGACTTCAATACGCCTGATCAAACTTTTCTCTTTGGTTTGTTCTTTCAGTTTAAAACCAGTTGTAGTTCATTAGTGCCACCATCTGGTCAGCTGATTGATTCGGATCTCTAAATGATTCACTAAAGTCAAATAAAACTTGGGACAAAGCTGAAGAATACTTTACATTAATATTGTTAAATAAATACAAAAGTCAATTTCTTGCTGTGAAGTTCAGTCTGAAACATTTCTAAATAGTAAAGAATAAGAAAAGGAAGAAGGATCCACTACTTACTTTCCAACAACGTCTTTGACCTGGTTGTTGACCAGAGCCACGTAGTGGTCGATCTGAGCCTGAGAACACAAACATACAAGTGTCAGGATCACATTAAAGTACTGCATTCAAAATCATATTTAAGTAAGATTGCAAGAGTATTATCAGCTCAATATATATATATATCATTGTTAAAGACTTACCTGGTGTTTCTCGTAGACGATCGGGCAGCTGAACAATCCGACCAGAGCTGAGGAAGAAGAAGAAAAAGGAGAAGTTATGTGACCAGTTTTACCGCCAGCTGCTTCTTATTGATCCGATTTAAAAAACTACAAACTCCAACAGACACTGAATCTCTCACAGAGCAACTAAAAGTCAGATGTAGTTCTGTGTAATTCTTTATTTCACCACCAGAAGGAGCCAAAGTAAGAATTGTTTTAACGCACACATCGTTTAAAGCTATTTATTGACACATATTATGTGGGACGTGTTCCTCACCCAGAATAAGAATAGTGAGCCCGTTGAACAAGGAGCCCACGTAAGTCAGGATCCACATCAGCCCAGCAAACTGCAGAGAGGAAAATAAAAATGAAACACTGATTATAAAACAGATCACAAACAAGGATCTGAAAAAAAGTATAAAAGCATACGGAATATATGTGAACAATTTGCTTTTTACATTTGAAGTAACAAAACAACTTTTAAACTAGATTTAACTTATAGAAGGATATCAATTCATTTTTAGGTTTTAAAATAAAAAATAGGGAAAAATAAAAACAACTTTAGTTTACTGTGAAATTAAACAATGAAAAAATAAGAAAAACCCAACATTTGAGAAGCTGGAAAATATTTGAAAGTTTCGAATCGCTCAGTGGTCTTAAACCAAGATTCACTTTTCAAAACTTGTAAGCAATCAATAGATTACTTCAATAATTGTCAAAAATAAGTCAGCTTGTTTTCGAAGATCAATACGAGTACAATGTTATTACAACTTGTGAAAATGGGAGATTTGCGATAAAATGAATGTTTTTCTGAACCCAGTGAGAGAACGATCCAACACATGAATGTAGTTTAATACTTGGATATTTGTTTGTTGTCTGTTTCTATTGGTTAAAACAGGATCAGGATGCAGAATCACGTCCGGTCTTTGTTTTGTAAAACTGAGATTTAAACCCTGAAGCTGTGTTAGTATAAATGCAGACAGTGCTGTAATGTAATGTGACATTTTTCCGCTTGTGTTAATGAGAACATGGAAACAGCTGGAAGCATAAATGACCAACACTGTTAAAGCAGTTAGATTTCTGAGTGGATGCCTGTGAGGGAAGACTGACATTTCAGTGACCTGTTGGCTGTAAACTGGTAACAGGAAATTAATCAGAGGCAGAAGAATAACAAGAATTTCCCATTATGCTTCCAGACACGCACGCTTGCAATCTGCTCAGAGTTTTAAAACGTTCCTGAGGCTCAAACTTCCTCTTGATCGGATTAAAAGTATCAGATTTTGTTTTACCCTTTAAGGGAAGTTCCTCTGCAGTGCTACTCTCAGATCTGTATTTGGACTGAAGGTTGGAGGGAGCAGCGAGGTGACGACAGGCCTCTGACAGCTGCAGAGCTCCGAAAGCTCATCTGTTACCAACACTGATCTACAGACGCATGAATCCACTGTAGGTGCTACTGATTAACAAGGCTGAGACTTCAGAGAAGAACTGACTGGGAGGACAGGAGGTCTTTATCATGCACAGAAGGGCAAAACATTTAAATTAAAGCCAACATATAGTGTCGAAGAGAAGCCTGGACGGAGCTGAAAGCTCTAAAGTTGTTTCCACCCAAGTTTGACAGCAAGGAGCATTAACCTGACAAGTGGCAAAGGAAGTACTCAGATCTTAACTTAAGTAAAAGTAGTAATTCCACAATAGAGAAGTACTCCGTTACTGTATTTACATTTGTTGGGTAGCTTAATCTATAATAAAAAAATCCTCATATAATAGTGGATTCTATTTTGTATTAAGGATCTAATTCCACAAAGTTATGTTGCCAAATAAATGTAGTTGTGTAGAAGTATAGAGTAGCACAACATTGAAATACTCAAGTTACATACAAGTACATCAAAATTGTACTATGTACAGCACTTTAGTAAATTAACGTAGTTACTGACTGACACGCTGCAGGTCGACGACCCTGAAAATCCAGTGAAAACGCCAACTGTGGCGTCAAACACTGACGCCAACCAGCAGCTCTGGTTTAATATACAGCCTACAGAGCTGAGCAAAGGACTCATCATTTCTTCTACACAATATTTCCTTATTTAGGGTCTTGATGATGGGGGTGTGAAGCACTATCGACCACGTCACTCATAAATCTCACGTAGGTATTAAACATTAGAAAAAAAGTACCTAAACATCTAAAATGGACTCCTTTAACATCCTAAAAAGGTCCCCTAAATGCCGTAGGAGATCTTCCTGATCATTTTAAACAATCATTATGTTTCCACACTAATTTATTCAGGCTTGTCATTTAATTTCCCATCATTCTGTGTACTAGTGAAGTGCCTGTTGCTGCTTGCAGCTTTCTCGGGAACCGCTGATAAACAACTTCAAGTCAACTTCAAGTCAATCAGAAGAACTGTTGTCGGAAAAACTTGCAAGGACATGCAAACAAAGACTCCATTCATATGAGTTAGATGTGATAAACCAGTTTTAGGGAAAAACATGTTGGGAGTTAAGAGGGTTTCCAATGAAATTCAAACTTTTGACAAACTTGATACTGTTTCTATTTTTGAAGACAATTTTCCCTTTAAGTCCACAATACTCCTTATGTTTAGGTGTCATCCTCCTGCCTGTATTTTCTGCTACTTTAAATACTGTTCTATGTGTCTAATATTAATCATTTCTGGTTCCAGTTAGCGTGAACCAGAGACATCCTCACCTTGATGGAGTCGACCAGGTCCTCGACCAGGAACAGGCGCCTTAGTTCACAGATGGTCTTGTTGAGTTTGGCCAGAGCCAGGTCGCTGTACTTGTGGACAACGTCCTCGGACAGCGCCACCTCCTGGTCCAGGTACTGCCTGAGAGGAGCAGCAGAGGAGCGGGTTAAAAGACAGAGCAGAGGACGGTGAGACTTTCTGCAGGTCTCTTTTCTTTTCATTGAGGTTTATACACCGTAGAATGTATAGAAATCATCTTGTATGTCGCTTCAAACGTCCTAATCTTATGTTAATCTGAGGTAATCTGCCTCTGATGTGCTGTGAGGTGAGTTTGCAGACCAGCAGGTGAAAAAACACAGTAAGACGGTTTTGAAAAGGAGCCAGGAGGAAGGATGAACGACTGAACAGCACGACGTGGAACCAGCAGGATCATTAAAGAGTCCGCTCTGTGTAATCAGAGGGATCCGGTTTAGTATTTTAGAGTACAGTGGTATTCAGTGTGTTTCTATGCAATGTAGTCGATTGTAGTTGTCATCTGGGCCAGACATGATACCCTCAGCAGACCAGTCCGCCTGCAGCGCTGACTGATCATCAGGATTAATCAGGTCATTGATTTCTGTGATGAGATTGGCCGAGTTTAAATCCCAAAGAAACCAGACTTCTTTTAGTGCTTGATTTTATATCCTATGCTACTCTGTGTGTACCATTTTTCTACTAGGTATGTTAGGTGTCTGAATATCTTTAAACGCACCATTTAAATGTGTATTATTATTAATATTACTTTGCATTATTATTACTTTGGTGGAGCTGGCTTGTTGCGCTTAATATTACCAATATACTACCAATACTAGCTGCTCTGTTGTCAACAATGTTGGGCTGCAAAAGATATGCATGTGGGGCTGAAATTCAATCCTGGTGACGTTCTTTCGAGAGATGAAGTGACTTGAACCAAGATCGTGAAATATCAGCCGAACACAGTATGGCCAGAAAAAAAATTTCTAAACCGCTTCAATCTCCAACTGCTAAAACTAAATATTTGGAGCCTAATTGCGCCGATGTGTTTCAATAATGATCTTTGTTCACTTTGATTATCTGGATTGGAAAACAAAATCAAGATCAGACAGTATTCTCTCCTGTCATGTAACACCGTCGGGAAATTGACAAATGGAAGTTGGAATAGTTTATTTATTTTTCTTTTGGGCGAAAATTGACTTTATTGCAAATAATACAGTTAGTCTCTGAAATATACAGTTTAACGCAGTAAACATGGAAGAAAAGACGAACATAAATACAACAGCTGATTGTAAAATGTTCATAGGTAGTTTAAAATCATATGGTGTATTTTCTGACTTTCATGACCATGAAAAGTTTTTGTTGCCGTTGCTGGTACTCACTTGAATGGGTGACCCTCATCGGACTTCTGGATGGCCTGCAGGATGCCTTTGTATATCCTGAAGCAGATGGTGACCGAGAGCAGAGCCAGGCCGATGTAGGAGCTGACGCTCACGATGCTGCACAGCGTCAGGGAGAGGAGGAGCAGCAGGGCGGCGCCGAACACCACACCTGTGGTCTTCACATCACGCCAGTAGAGGAGATCCACCACTGCAGGAGGAAGAGAGACGGTCAGTGACAAACATCCAGAGAATTGTGAGTTTATGTCCTCAAATGAAACCTGGAGGGTGTGTTGCATTTAAAGATTTATTTAATATTGAACTGCAAAAGAAAAGGAGTCAAAGTACCACCTTTTTATTTTTTTATTTAAATGTATATTATATTTTTTTTAATCTCTATTGTGCTGTGATTATTGGTTTGAAAACACTTTTATTATGGGAAAATATGCTCGATGTTTCATAATTTTTTTGTAAATGGACTTTGATGGTTTACATGCACATTCACTGATTGAGGGACTTCCTTGAAATCTGCATTACACAGTATTTTTCTATGCAAATTTGGGAATTTCACACCACTGTCTAAAACACACGCTGAGATCAGAAATCAATTAAACTGTCGTGGGGATTGAAAGAGATGCACTGTTTGAGAGTTAAGATAAAAACCAAAGATCAATTTGTTTTGGGTCCAGACGAAACACAAGACTCATAAAATGGTCGCGTAAAGTTTAAGCTCCTCGGGGGAAAGCGGTTTGAAACGCACACTGCTTCTTTCTCCACTCAACTGACATTCTGCTTCAACTAACCGTCACATGGTCGGTGCATGTGATGGAGCAACTTTTAAGTTTGGGTGGGGGGGGTCAGAAGTCACACACTGTCATCCCTCACTGCAGCTTCTGACTCAAAACGTCCTCGTCTCTGTGCCTTCTGGACTTTCTTTCCACTTTTCACCCGGACGCCACAATGACGACTTCTAGGTGATGTAACACCAGCTACCGCCGGCCATCTTGGAAGTCATCTGCTTTGACTTGCATGAGCAATATTTTATTCATGCTGTCCAAAACTCACAAAATGTCCACCCTATCTCACGGTCTATGTTATGAAAGTTTTGAATCAGATATCTGTGGATAACGAGGAAACTCCCCAAACCAGTTTCTTGTCTTTTTGCCAGGTTTTTGATAAAGAACAAAATGACTGCAAACAAAAGAGGGCCATGAATAACAACAATTGTGTTGTGGAGAAAAATAAACTTGAAATGTGATCATAACATTTGAAAGAATTACAATATCTAACAAACGTTTCCGTGCAGGACAACATTTTCTAGTTTGGCAGCATGAAGATCATTTTAAAATGTACAACAGCCTTTAACTGACAAATGGGAACAGGTCAGTTTACAGATCAGCAGTAGAGGAAGTAGACGCCTCTTTAAGCCACCTTAACTGAACTGAAGCATTGCTAAAACAGCTGTGGTAATATTGATGGACGGCCTTTTAATTGTTTCGCAATAAAAGCCTCCCAATGGTTTGCTGGTGGAAGATCACAGACCCTCTAGGGGGATGCGGGAGGCATGCAAACCTCAAAAGGATTTGTTTTTTACATTTTAAAGTTAAATGCATCAACCTGATGCACTTTAAGAGCAAATTATGAGGCTAGATCTATGAATAGCTTTGTGCTCTTGTAAACAATGTTATGCTTCTGATTTAGCAGTGGTGGAATGGAGCTAAGTACATTTACTCAAGCACTGTACTGCAGAACATTTGAGGTACTTGTAGCCTACATTATTGAGTATTTCTATTTCTTGTAACTTCTTTTATACTTCTGAATTTCAGCAATTTTTCGACTTGAATTATAGAATTATTAACAAAAAAAAGGCCATAAATACAATCAGCATTAGCAGTTTTTAAACATGGCGTCTTTCTGACGGAAGATTACTGCAGGGAGCTCCTTCAGTCTCTAAAGGACCTAGATAGGACGGGTGGAGGTGGTGGTGGAGATGGTGGGTGGGGTATCAGGGGGATCAGACAGCTGAGCTCATGACCTGGGTCCTGCTCGGAGCACGCTTATATTTCACCAGAGAATTCCAGACAGGTCAGTGGACAATTTTAGCAGTGAGTCGTGGGTTTCCTGCAGCCTCCGACGTCGCTCACAGTCGACACATTCTGTACTTTGTGACTCTGAATGACGAGAGCGCGACAAACTGCATGCTGGAATTTAACAGTTTAATGTTTCTGACTTGCTTATTGGAAATTACAGCTAAAGAACCTTCAAACTCAAGGGTTCACTTTTCAAATTCCAATACACGATCCACATCACAGAACAGGGCTTTAACTTTAGGGACCTACGGGCCAGATCAGAGTGCACTTGACCCCAGTTTTGTTTGATGAGTGTGAACATTGTGTAACGTACACTGGTACTGTCCGTCAACCACATATAATAGTCTATGGTTTGCATCAGGTAGGAAATAGACTATTTCAAATTCAAAGTTGGCCACTATTTAGAATGTGTTGTCATGACTACGTGACAGGCTCATTCGGGCATGGCCGTGATAGAATCTCTCTGTAGTTATGTCCTAAAATGGCCATCGTGTTCATGCATTTGCTGTGAAACTGACAGCAATCAATAATACAGCTATCTGTGGTGGTGAGGGTGTGTGGCAGTCACCGCAGTGCGCTCTGTGCGCCCAGACGCTGCTGACAGCACAGTTTGTTCACCGCAGCGTAATCGAACTGAGGCATGGCACAAATCAATCATACATAAAATGGAAACGCCCTAAACGAGTCTCAAGGTCTAGGATACATCCAGAGATAACGAGCGTTTGCCGATAAGCAAAGCAGCATTAAAATGCAAACTGAGGCTGCAGGCGAGCTGATGTACAGAGAGAACGCGTCATGTGCTCAGCATCACCGACCGACTGGCCACAATATGTTTGGGAGCTGACCAAAATGTTCAAAAGCCACCAAAGGATTTCAACAAAACAGATTTGTTGCCAAGTGGACAAATACAACCGACTGCAGGACACAAACAATTGTTTAAATAAGCTTAGTATAAAACATGTTAATTCTACAGAGAGGTCTGAACTGACTAGATCATCGTCGATAAAATTGATTAGGTATATATCATTCAAGTCACTGTGACAGAAAAATGCTGAATATTCTTAGTTTGCTGCTTCTAAAATGTATCAAAATGCTGCTTTTCCTTCTTTTATATCAGTGCATATTTAGTATTGGACTACTGGTCACATAAATAAAGCATCTGAAGACAATAAAGTTTTGATGGATATTTTTTTCACCATTTTAAAAAGGTGCTACTGGATGTCCCACTTTCCATCACCCTCATTGTATTTACTTCACAACAAGTAGTTGCCAGTTCTGTCAAGGACGTATGCGTCTTTACTTAAAAAAGTACAGTTTAACAGGATATGAGGAGATTCAGCAAGGAAACAGACATTTGAAGGGAGTACAAATGTTGCATGTTAGCTCACCCCATGGTCTTTCTGCACAGTTACCTAATAAATGAGATAAACCAAGAACGGCACATTACTTGACAAGTTCGAAAACAAACAAACAGATATAACATTTTCAATACAGAAAAAACTAAAAAAGAAGAAGCACGTCTTGGTTCGAGAGCTAATAACTTGAATAAAGCTATAATGCATGAAATCTATCATAACCATGTGATTAATAATAGTTGCTTTACATATGAATGAAACAGTCACATATGTTCTGCTCCATCTTTTAGAATAATCAATTTTTCTGTTGCAGACTACAGAGCTGCTGCTTTCCACTGATTCCAGATCAGATCAGATGGGTTTCAAGTATAGACGACATCCAGTACCAGTCAAAAGTTCTACATTGTAGATTAATATTGAAGACATCCAAACTATGAAGTAACACATATGGAATTATGTGGTAAACAAACAAATGCTCAACAAACCAGAATATGTTTTATATTTTAGATTCTTCAAAGTAGTTGAATGAGAAGGTGTGTCAAAACTTTTGACTGGTACTATATGAATGAAACAGTATCCATCTTTTAGAATAATCAGTTTCTCTGTTGCGTGGCACCTGTTTACAGTTTTTTTTAACTAAAACGTTTTTAAAATGCATCTGTAGTCTGTGCAAAATGCAATTTGCAAAAACTATTGTTAGTTGCTTCCCTACATGAAACATTTTTGTTGTTTATGAATTTCACTAATAACTTCAATAAAGCCAACTATAATGCATGCAATCTATCATAACCATGTGATTATTAACAGCATGAAACAGTCACATATGTGATCAGTTTCTCTGTTGCTTGGCAGCTGTTTACAGGTGCCAAGCAACAGTTGGCACACACACTTGGCACACTTTTAACTTAAAAAGTGAACGTTTTTAAAATGCATCTGTAGTCTGTGCAAAATGCAATTTGCAAAAACTATTGTAAAATGCAATTTGCACAGACTACAGAGCTGCTGCTTTCCACTGATTCCAGATCAGATGGGTTTCACGTATAGACGACATACGAATGAAACAGTCTCCATCTTTTAGAATAATCAGTCTCTGTTTGGCACCTGTTTACAGTTTTTTTTTTTTACTTAAAAAATGTATTTTTATTAAATGCATCTCAATGCTGTTGCAGTTTCAGAATGAAATGCTTTCCACCGATTCCAGATCAGATGGGTTTCAAGTCTTTTTTCTTTGCAAACTGCTGCAAAACGCATGGTCAGCCGGCTCACTCACAGTCATCTAAAAACACTGTAATCAGTCCAAAACAGAAGCTTCATTTTCTGGAAGCTTCCTGCTTATTTGGCTGAAGCTGGCTGCACATGTGGGCGTTGACAGCTGAGCTGGAGGAGGAGGAGGAGGGGCGGTGCGGGGGGTTAAAAAGAAGCTTCCGCCGGAGCCACACTACATATGGTAGCAGGCGTTCTCCCTCCGCCGGCGCTAAAAATAGACCCCGGTTTCACATCGAGATATCCCGCAGCCGCTGATCTCGCCCGGTTTAATCACCGACTCTCTCTTCAATATGGGCTTTATGCGATTTTTCTATCCACCCCTGGATGAGCTCAGTCCCGCAAAACGTTAAAATAGTCCCGCATGACCTCCGCAGGCGGCCCGGTCCGCGTCACACTCTCTGCGCGCCCCCGATGCGCGTGCATTCTTAATTCTAAAGACCGCAAATGTATATAACCGCATGCAAACGCAAGAGGAGAGACGGGTCGGTAGAGGAAAGAGAGCCGGACCAGACTAACCCTGTTTGGCGTCCATCTTGCAGCAGCTCCGCCTGGCTGAGAGGTGAGACCGAGAGAGAGACCGAGAGAGAGAGGGGAGGAGGGGGAGGCGGACATGCGCAGCTCGGCCTCCCTCGTTTTGGATGGACGGTCACTTTAAATGAAATTGGGTTCTGGTGATGGTTTTTTTTTTGTTTTTTTTTGGTCAAACACAGCAGGTTATCATCTGCATATTAACAATGTAAAGTTTGTCTACGGGTAAGCATGCAATTTCAAACTATACTTGGGTTGAAATTGAGTTCTTTAAAGCAAAACTGCAGCCTGTTAATGCAAAACAACCCCTCAAACTTGATTTAACAGTCTGACAACACAAAAGACCAATTAATAGGAAATTGGGTTCTGGTGATTTTTTTTTTTTTTCTGAGAAGGCAAAATAATACCCACAAGCCCAGCAGGTATTAAACATTTTCCTATTCATGACAAATCCTGAATAGGAAATTGAGTCCAAAAAGAAATATGGTCACAAACTATCTTAATTTAACTTTTTGGTCAAACACAGCAGGTTATCATCTGCATATTAACAATGTAAAGTTTGTCTACAGGCAAGCATGCAATTGCAAACAATATATGATTAAAATACATGTTTACTTGGGTTGAAATTGAGTTCTTTAAAGCAAAACTGCAGCCTGTTAAAGCAAAATAACCCCTCAAACTTGATTTAAGAGCTTAAGTGAATAGACCGGTAAGATAACGCTTTTAGAAATAACATCCAATTAGATTTCTGAGAAGGCAAAATAATACCCACAAGCCCGGCAGGTATTACATTACATTACAAATCCTGAATAGGAAAATGAGTCCAAAAAGAAATATGGTCACAAACTATCATATCTTAATTTAACTGAAGTTTTTTTTTGGTCAAACACAGCAGGTTATCATCTGCATATTAACAATGTAAAGTTTGTCTACAGGCAAGCATGCAATTTCAATCTATATATATGACTAAAATACATGTTTACTTGTACAAAACTGCAGCCTGTTAACGCAAAACAACCCCTCAAACTTGATTTAACAGTCTGAAAACACAAAAGGGTCCTCGGAAATATTTAAGTGAATAGATCGGTAAGATAACGCTTTTAGTAATAGCATCCAATTTGATTTCTGAAAAGGCAAAATAATACCCACAAGCCTGGCAGTTATTCAGTTTATTTGATTAAAAAAAGGTAACCAAAAGAAAAACCTATTTCCTCTAACTAAGGATGTCCAGCAATATTTTTTAAATTTTTGAAACTGTCTGATTAAAGTAACTTTAAAGTAAAATTTTAAATAAATGTCATGTTTGTCACTGCTCTAATACACTTGGGTACCAATTCATGACAGATTCACAACTGACTGCACATAACTACTTTTATGCTTTTCCTTCAATATGATCCACAAACTGTTTTGACACTGATGAAGATAAATCAGCGAATGGTGGAAACAACGTTCATGCATACTGACACAACATGAAGTTCAGAGTTTAACCAGGGCAGACAGAGGCCTGTATGTTAAAGGCCGTCTGTTATCATGAAGAAACCGGTTTTCTAATAAGGATTACAACAGCAGTAGAGGGAGGAGACCGTGTGTTGCAAAGCCCGGCTGTAAAAGGACAACCGGGTCCAGAAATGCCAAGCAGAATGGATAAAAGTTAGGAATTCAAATCCAACCCACTGGAAGGGAAGAAAGGGAGACTGTGCATCAGTTAAAAATCCATGTAAGGAACTGCCAGCTGTCCAGTAACACCAGGTGCTTGCTTGCAAAGCCACTGGCTCCAAAACAAAAGAACTAAGATTTAAAAATCCGGCCAGATTATAGTCTTTTGTCCTCAAACATTAATGATATAATATATGACCAGAAGGCGCCTGTTCTGACAGATTTTTATATATTCCAGTCTTTAATATCACTTCAACACAACGGTGGACTGAAGGCTAAAGTCTTTGGAGTCAATACAAATGTCCTGGGATTTTATAGGGCTTTATGTTATCATTCAATACTAAACATATATTGTAGATAACATTATATTGCATGCAGGTTAAACTGCGCTCGGTCTAAAGTCTGTGCTTGACTGTCCTAACCGCTGGAGGCTGCAGGACCTGAGGGAGACACAGACACGTTCAATACATTCAAATACCTGTGAAACTGAAACAACAGTCTCACCTGCAAGTTAACGCTTAAATATTTGAACAGGAAGCCATCTGCAAGGGATCAGTTATTCAAACAAACTATAAAGAAGTCGTTTGTTCCCATGAATGATGCAGGCTCAGAGCAACGTTAAAGCATTCCCTTCAGATTGTAAAATTAAGTTAACTAAACTAAAAAGTTACATGCAATAACGTAATATTGATTGATACATCTGTGTAGCTCTACATGGCATCACATTCCATATCTCTGTGTTTCAGATTACAGATAGATTGTGACATAATCTAGATTTATTGCCCAAGATATTCAGTTTACTGTAATATAATTACTAAGATCAGGTCAAGCTGATTATCCACACAATTGAGAAGCTAAAAATATGAAATATTTACAATGTTGCTTAAAAAGCAATTGCTGATTAACATTATCAATCCACTAATCGATTCACTGACTAATATTTTCAGCTTTAATCACTGACAATGTTAAAAAAAACCATAACAGATTTGTACTTAATGGGCTAAAACATGGTCCTTTTAATCATCATCTCTTGGCAAAGAAAGTGACTTAAGACTGCTATGATCTTAAAGGATTGTTGAGTTCAGAAAGTTGCGGGACTACAAGCAACTACGAGTCATTTGTAAGGTTTTATTACGGAACTGGTCGTTATTGTGCAGCTTGAACATATGTTGACGACTGACTAGTCAGTTTGGTCTTTTTCTTCCCTCATGAACACACAATGACTTCAGGAGGAAGACGAGGAAGGTGATGAGTCATTCTTTCTGTGAAAAACGTGATGTGAAAGAAAATAATGTTCCTTATTCCTAACGATAGATACTGCTTTGTTAAACTTGCAACATAAAGCTAGTTTATTTCACGACTATTGCAACAACAGAGTCTATTACAAACACACTTCTTTACACACTCTAAAAACTAAAAAGTGCTTATTCACTGTTGGCCTTGTTGTGTCACACAAACCCGCTGACAGAAACACAACAGCTTCTTTCAGTCGAGCTGCAGACACTTCCAGGTCCTCGCTCGTTACCGGCTCTATGAACTGACACTCTGTTATGAAGTGTGGTGCTGACTGACACACACACACACACACACACACACACACACACACTGACACACACACACACACACACACACACACACACACACACACACACACACACACACACACACACACACACACACACACACACACACAGGCTTCAGTGTTGAGATGAGAAGTGACCGCAGCACTATGATGCAACAAAGACAGGACACATGAAGATCAGCAGACAAAAGGACATGACATGTGATAACAGTATGCCGAGTGATCCTTTTACATTTTATGATGAACTATATCGTGTTAAAGCCAAAACTAACACTACTTTATTATGAGGAGACGTAAATAGGATTTTACTGCCATCTTGTTAACATAAGAGCTGGAGAAGTTAATTCCTGATGCAAAGCATCACACTTTATTGAGAGAAGACTACAGGAACAACTTCATCAAAAGGATACCTGATGTACAGCTGCATTCACCTAATAACGGACCAAATTTACTACACCGCTGCTTTAATCCCTTAAAAGGCTGCAACATTTAAAGAAACACTTCACCCTCAAAATGACCATTTGTATATCAATAACTCAATCGGTTGTTAAGTTAAAATACATTTGAGAAAAACTTTGTTCTTCAAGACAAATGAAGCACAATCTTACTATATATTTTACTATTTTACCATTTAAGGTACTTCAGAATCATCTGGACTTGCACAGTGAAGTCGCGCGCATGCGTGACACTGATGATGCAGAAGTGTTTTAAATAGTTAAGTTTTAGGGAAGATGCGCGTCTCTGGGAAGGAGTGCGCACACGCCAGAATAAATGAGAATGGGATTATATTTCTAGAGTTGTGTGAAAAATTGTTAAGTTTTTTTTTTTTGCCGTTGTTAAACGTCCCCATTTACTCTATTCATTCATCTATTAATTACTCAAAATGTCAGAAAATAGGGAGAAATGCCATTAACAATGTCCCACAGCCCAAAGTGTTCTTTAGATTTATTTTTTCTTATTTATAAATTTGACATGAGGAAAAGCCACATCATTTTCACATTTCAGAAGATGTAAGCATGAAATGTTTGAAATTTTTGCTTGACAAATGAAACCATCATCCTAATAGTTGCTAAATAATTTTCTGTTGATATACAGGTCTAGAATTAAGCGACTTAAAACGACAGCAATCCATCGTTTCTGCACAAAATACTGCGACTTTACGTCAATGATTCTCCACTTTTTGCTTCCAGACATGACACGAGTGGCAGGAACACAATATGCTCCCTGAGCTATAAAACACCAAGCATTTAAGTTTATCTATCACACACCCTATAAAGATAGAGGTTGATGCAGAAAGCTGCCAAACTAGTGAAAGCTCAGGCGTGACTCTCCTCCAGCTCATTAGCATATCCAAGGCACACTAGTCGATCATTAAACTGCCACCTAACGCCACTCTGCTCATAAATCCCTCCCTCCTCCTCCCTAGTGTCTACCTTTGGTCACAGTGGCTGACTGGCTAACCGTCCAAAGGTCTCCTCTGTAGCTGCTGCAATCATGTCATCTGTGAGGACTCAGAGCCTCCTGGCACATAAGCAAGAAAACAGCCGAGAAGTCACGCTCAGATACAAATCAGTGTCAAGAAAAGGCAGTCCCACAGATGAATGAAGCAAGAAATGAGCAAACCTCGATTGTCCACTACATGATCCTAATATTGAGTAAAATATTCAAACTCAAGATTGCCCCACAAAATCAAACGGAAATATCCTCTAGTCCAGAATTCACCCTGACATTTTAAATAATCTTTTGTCTTTTAGTTTCCAAAGCTCAGCCTGCAAGGTTTGATTCGATGAACCCAACGGTGGGGACAGACCGGGTGGAAGAGCTCCAGCTAAATGTGCTGCAACGTCCGACTCCGATTTACCAAATTGATTCTAGTACCAATGTCAAATATCTATTTCCTTCTGTCAGCATGAAAGAAGAGCCGAAGCAATAAAATAATGAAAGAAGAGCCGAAGCAATAAAATAATGAAAGAAGAGCCGAAGCGGTTACGGTCAGCATTTTTTCCCTATAAAGTTCCTTGCAGCAGTGAACACCTTCCTCACGCTAAAAAGGTGGAGGTGTCCCTGTCCAGCTCCGACCACAGCAGAGAAACTGTCCAAGGACACAATGACAGAAAGGTGGAGGTGTATGTACCCTGTTCTTTCCATTGCTTTGCTGCAGGCTCCTTTTTCTCCACAGAGTTGTTCTCCATGCCGTCCGATCACCAAACACACATTCCAGAGAGAGAGAGAGAGTGAGAGAGAGAGTTGCCGAGCAAGAGGCGGTAAATGTGTGCAAGAAAAAATGTGTGTGCGTTTGGCTGCAGGAGGTGGTGGAAGAGGAGGAGGAAGAGAAGAAAGAGGGAGGAGGGAGAAAGGCTTTCTTTGGGGAAATGACTGCAGCGAGCAAATGAACTCTCTCCTGTCAGCTGACTGTCTGTTGCCAGCGCTCTGACGCAGCAACTATAAGCGTCCCTGTCTCACCCCTCCCTCGGCCTCACCCTCCTCCCTCAACCCCTCCCTCTGCCTCACCCTCCTCCCTCTCTGATCAGCCTTTTTGGCATGCTCTCCCTTCCCTCCCTCCCTCCTCCTCCTAACCACCACCGCCCAATCTGATCTTCCCTTTCCCCTCCTTTTTCAACCTCCCCCCATTTTCTTCATGCCTTGTCTCACCCCTTCTCCTCCTCGTTATGCTGACTAAGCACTAAGACAGCAGATAACTGAAGTCTGTCCATCTATGTGAAACTGATTCAGCTGCATTTACTGTACCAGGCAGCATCAACAGAAACCTACACGTTTTTTGTTTTTTTATAAACTTAAAAGTGAAAAAGAAAAACATCGTCCACAAAAGGTATGAAAGTACTGCATTAAATATCTGGATAGACTCCTAATGTTTAGTGCTGGAATTAATTATTGACATCATGGATTATTCTTACAATTGGTCAAAGAGTCCAAAACCAAGATATTCAGTTTACAATGATATAAAACAATGATAAGCAGCAAATCATTTGCAGAGTTCAAATTGATATCGGTCAACTAATCAGCCGATTGTTTGATCAGGTAGTTCCTGATTTAAAGTTATAAAAATATAAATTTCAGAAAAAAGTTGAATTTGTTGAGCGCTATAGCCATTTTAGTTTAAAAAAAAAAAAAAGTAAATCCTTGATTTTTGTCCTCATTAGGCAATAAAGCAAAGTAAAAAATAACAAATGCAAGTTTGTGGACAGGGAGAAAAAATAAATAAAAACTGCACAGCTTTGTGTTTTACTCCTGACTGAACAGGAACGAGACAGAGGGCTCTGTGCTACCAGTGTATCGGATTATTGGACAGTAGCAGGGAGTTACATCTAAGTAGTAATTGCTGACTTCTTCCAGTAGAGGGCGGTGGTCTCATTTCATAAACCCCTCTACTTCCCCTCTCACGCCCAAATTCAAAAGGCCCTTACTCATCAAAACACAGCCCTATAGATGTGAATGTGAAGTTGTCATGATGCATTGTTTTTCTGTCAATGACAGCGAGGTTGATGTTTTTTAGAAAACGCTAAATGGATTTATTTTGTTTATACGACTTAATTTAAGTAGAGGACAGGTCTACATATAACACGAAGAACTGAAATGAAAAATATAAATATCTTTAGGATTAAGAGATCAAAGCTCAGCACTACAGCATTGTATTCTAATCAATGTACTGATTAATGATAAGTTGATGAATTTGTTCCCTGTTAAATTGGATTTTTAATGTTCAGGACAGTGTCCCACCGACCTGTCGGCTCTCTTATCAGTCGATTCCCTGATATCAACAACGCTGCAACCTAAAGTTCATGCAGCGGATAACTTTGGTGGCGAAAGAGACGGTTGCGTAAAAAAGCGAAGTACAAAGTTTCTGACGCTTTGTGCTCAGAGACAAGTTGACCCTTGACTATGATAACTTTACTCTGCACTGCTGATGACACACCCCTGAGTCATTTTTCACAGTTAAATAGATTTTCACTGAATTGCCTGACATTTCCCCCTTCCAAAATAAATGTTAAGGATTAATTCAAGTAGAAGCTGCGTGACTTGTCCCAACAGGCGAAACATTCAGAACCTTTAAACTGCATGTTAGTGAAATAATGTGAAAATGTGATTATTTAAATGTTGATTTGCCAAATATCACACCGTCCTATATCAGTGTAACCGTCTCATCTCAAATGGCTGATTTACTAACAAATGAGAGAGATATTACCTCGGGCATGTTTTTCTAACATTTACATGGTTGGTGGTTTAACACACAGCCACCGCAGAAAGAGTTACATGCTTTCTGCAGCTAAGATTCAGACTAAGATTTCTTGTGATTTCTTAAACATGTTGCTCTATTCATGAGTCATGCTATTTGGGACATGAGTCAAGTCTTAAGTATTGCAAAAATGTTTCTCAATTAAATAGACATTGATAGAGAAAACAAATGAAGCGAGCTGCTGCATGAAGGGAAATTTCCGTTCAGATCGCAGCTCTGCACCTCAAGTTGTATAATGAAGAACATTTGCTGAGTGGTTTCTGGGTCGGAGAACCCTTTGTGGGCCTGCCAGTGTCGCAATGCAGGGAGGAGGAGGAGGAGAAGGAGGAGGCGGCGGCGGCGGCTTTAATTAACAGGAGATCCCTCCAAAACACACACACGCACACAGTTAAAGCGTCGCCAGCTCTTCTCTGAGAGCAAAGTCCTACTGCTCCAGTTACACAGCGGCTGTCTGCAACACTGTGGATGGCATTAATAAGAGTGTGTGTGTATATATTAACTGATCAATATCAGTTTAAATAAAACCGAGTCATCCATTAAAATGAAGACTAAGCGGTGTTGTCTTCAGAGAGGGAGCAGAGCCCAGGGGGCCATTCATCACTTACTAAAAGCCCTGAAGAAGGCAGATCTGCATCTGTCCGACATACGGTCTGAAATATCATTAGGTCACAGGGTACATTAACGATCAACTGCAAAGACTGGGGTTTTTAAACACGTCAACGGTGGCAGATTTGAAGCTTGGCATGGATATGAGAGGAGGGTCTGGTAGCCACATTACAGTTTTCAACTGGACTTTATTAATTGCATGAATTACGTTGACAAAAGAGGATAAAGCACTTCCAAAAAAAACTCAACAATCCTGCTTTGAGCTGCAATTGACGATTATTTTCAGAAATTCTTGAAAAATGGCCTTTAGAAATTATGAGAACCTATTATGACAGATTCAAATGTCTTTCCTTTGTCGGATTAACGCTCCAAAACAGAAGGATATTTAGTTTACTGTGATATTCGCCACTTTTGATTGATTGAGAAACTCACTCGCAAAGTTTTGACTTTACCTTGTGCTTCAAAAAATGCGTGATTTTTTAGGAAACTCCTTTCCTCTACTATGGACTGAACTTAGTTGATTCAAGAGCACTTATTGTGCTTTCTGCAATTTTATATGTCTGTTGCCATAGATGAACGCTACTTGGGATCTAATGGACTGGTCTATTGTGTCTACTTAATCTCCCAGAAACTGTCATTTATTATATCAAACCAAATTAAAATTCACCAGTGTAAAAAAATAAAAAATAACCTGCCTATCAGGAAATATTTAAAGTGGTTACTTGCTAGAAAGTTCAACATGCTCTTTAATCATTACAGCTTAAGATATTTGGCATAGAGGATGATATTCAGTGTTTAGCCTCAGGTGCATAAAATGCACTGATGCAATCACTATTTAGGGTGTGGATAGATTGTAAAACACACAAATCTGAGTCAGTGACAGGGTGTGGTTGGAAGCTATGAGTGTATGAGAGCGTATGTAGTTTTGAGTGGGTGTTGGGTTTCAGATTGGCATTTCAAGTTAATTACAGAGCAGAGAGAAGCTAAAATGTCAGACATAATTCAATTCAACAGCAAAGACAAAAAAATTGAAAGGACTTCACGAGTGTTTGTAGGCCGTAAATGTCTGTATCCCACGATCTCTAATTTCTGCTCATCATGCATAAAATATCTTTAAATATTTTGTATTTTTTTCCCAGATTAAAAAAATAGGCTCATGTTTCCAATAGAACAGAAATAAAAATGAATGTAGTCACATTTTACTTACCACATCTTAAAAAGACAAAAATAAAATGATGAAGTTATGTTCAAACTAATGAGACAGAAATGCACAAAATGCAGCAAAAGCAAAATGGTCAAACCACAATGGAACACACAACCACATAAATTAATCCAGATTTGACAAAATGCGATGGTTAATTATCAAAGAAAATGCAGAAGGGATGATGCAAGAAAGGAAAGGTGACACTAGAAAGTGAAAAGGGAGAAAAAGAAGGGATCTGAAGGAAATACTGGCTGCTGGTTGGAGGGCTGGGAGAAAATAACTGAGGTGAACAAAAGAGTGAAGATGGAAATTATGCCGGTGAACATGGAGGTGCCGGTGAAAACTGGGTTGGATGTGGGGGGGGGGGGATGGTTTCCATGCCGGGACTGGTTTATTTTACCTGCTCTTATGTTCACGTTTGGCATCTTAAACACTTTGCCGCCCTCCACGCTCTTCTTAGCGACCTCCTCTTCTGGTTTGCGGACAGGGGAGTGGATGAGTGGGACTTGGGGTGGGGGCTGCTGAATGTCGAGCTTCTCCAGCTCGGCCTTGCTCTTCTGGGGGGAAGCCTGGGTGAGGAGGCGGTAGGAGCTCTGACTTGGAGCCTCCTCTTCAACCTTGGGAGGTGGGGCTACTTCTTTCACGAGTGGAGCTGAAAATGGAGGCACATCTTTCTGCCCAAAGCTCAGATCATCATCATCCATGGGGATCTCTGGGGGCTTGGAGGAGGCAAACTTGGAAGTATCCAGAGCCTCGAGGAACTCGTCGATAACGCCCCTGGGTGGGCGCTCAATGAACTCGAACTCCTCAGAGGAAACTTCATGCTCAGACACCTCCTCGGCCACCTCTGGCTCGTCCAGCTCCATCTTCTGGTGCAGCTTCTCCGTTTCAACCTGGAAGCTGGCGGGGTTCTTGGCCATAGCTTCCAGGACTGGAGACAGGGAGTCTGCTGTTGGCGACTCTGAATCTGAATCCTCAGCGGGGGTCTTTTTGCTCTGGAAGTCAAGGGGCGCAAACTTTTCCATCATTTTCGGGGAATCGTGGCTTGAAAACCAATCTTTCTCCTCAATCTTGACTGGTTTCTCTTCCTTGACCATAGCGGGGGTGGTTTCCTCTGCCTCTTTGACAAGATCGAATGCGCCAAAGCTTGTGTCGTCTTCGTCTTTTCCGTTGTCGGTCCCTCTCACTTCCAACTCCTCAGTCATCTCCTTCAGCAGGGACACTTTAGCATCAAAGGCAAACGGGTTGTTAGCGGACAGATTGATCGGAGGGTTGGGCGACTCCATCATCCTCCGTTCAAGAATGGGACTCTGCTCCTCCGGAGTTCCCTCTGAGGAGCCGGAGTCCATTTTGTCTGGGTTGAGCGGGGAAGACTTCAGGATGTCTGGAAGCGACGGTGGCAGAGCAGAATCTTCTTCCTCTTCATCATCGTCGTCTTTCAGACCAGATGAGAACTGACTCACTGACTTCATGAGTGAGTCAGCAGCCATTTTGCCGGTCTCAAATGTTTTCCCCTCGTCTAAGAAAGATGGTGCGGCATCCTGGGATTCTCCAGTCTGGCCATACTGAACCAGATCCGGTGTCGGACTCTCTGACATTTTTGAGGCCTGGTTGTCGGACTTGGAGTCTCCAAAATTGGAGTAACCGCTGTCTGCCAGTGGGGAATAGCCCTCAAATGGGTTATTATTCTTCTTCACCTCATACATCAGGTCATCATCTTCGTCAGACTGGTTGTCGTGCAGGTTCGGCTCATAACTGGAAGGGCTAAAGGGAGCCTTGTCCTTGGAGAAACTATCCATGGCGACCTTGGAGTTGTCTTGAGATGCTAGGAATGGTGAATCCCAGTGCTCTGTTGGGTTAGAGGAGGCAAGGTGAGACTCAGGGACCTTCATCTGGGGGTTCACTGGGGAGGGGCCAGTTGAGCTAACCAGCTTCTCCTCGGGTGAAAAGGATACTCCGCTGTCTTCACAAGGATTATGAGGCCCTGGATCTTTCCCTAAACTCAGGTAAGGACCAGCTGAGGGATCTAGGTCTTCCTTAATCTTACTACGACCCGGTCCAGAGTCACCCTCTTCACCCACCCAAGGCATGTCCTTGGAATGAGCAGTGGGGGGTTCAGTGGAGAAGGAGCCAAAGGATGCGGCAAATCCCGAGGTAGGGGGCTGGTTGGGACTCTCCGTCAGAGAGAGCTCCTCCAGAGAGTCGGGGGAGTGAAGAGGGGAGAGAGGAGAGATGGGAGCAGGGGAATCACCCTTCTGCCCAAGTGCTTGAGTAGAGAGGGAGGAGGGAGAATGCAATACAGGACGTATCAAATACTCCATTCCTTACAGTGCCCACCACACCTGGGTAGAACTGTTATTACAAACATTATGAGGAACATGAGACCAGACAAGTGCTGCTAAAAGATTGGCTGGTAATGACTGACCAGTTTGGAAAATCTGTATATAATGAGTGTTCAACATAACAGCAAATGGGTCAAAAGTCAATTTTTTGCCTTTTCTTTTAAACAGGACAGAAATCAAGGTTTTAAACCAATACTGAAGCTTTTTCATTTGGGCTGTTATCCAGAGAAAGTAGTCCTGTTAACTCTAATCCAGATAAATTGGTTCTTTGAACGTAGTTCAGCTTCCATAGTCAGGATTTGGCAGCATTTGTCTGGTAGTCTGTATTTACCACCCTTGTCTGATGCATGGTGGTAAAATATGTTTGTCCCCAGGTCTGGTGCCAATAAACCATGCCCATACCATCTTACAAACAAACTATTAAGGGATGGTAGATAATGATTCCTCTCAAAGAATCTTCACTAAATATTGTGAAATATAATGAATCAATATTGTTTCTGTCAATCACTGAGGAGAATCATTATTCCTACTATACTACTTGTGTTAAGTTCATGTCAATCTGCTCTACAACAACAATCATGTGTGAGTCACAATGCAACACAAGCAAAGTCAAACATCCAATTTAGTATTTTTTAGATATTAACCCACAAGCATCAGATGTAAATGCTACAATAGATGACAAAAATCTACAGCTTTTTACATGCAAAAGGGGGTTATTTTTGCCACTGCAATAAATAAGGGAGGGAACGTGAACTTAAGAAGTGGTGAAAGGAAATAATAAAGGAGGACGTGGGGAAAAACAAGCTAGCAGAGAGAACTTGCCTGTAGGGAATTGCATCAGAGGATGAGGCTGAGCTTTAGAAGGAGAAGGTACATCTGTGGAGGAAACAAGAGAAAGCAGCAGAAAGTGAGTTTAGTCAGCCCGGAAGAGAAAAGACCAGGGGGAGGGACAAATACCGTCTTTATCAAGGAATGCAGTTTGTGATGTCTAAAGTCCAATGTCGAAACCAGGTCCGTAAACTAACATTACAATAGGCCTACATGTCAGTAACTCTCAGCTTGGACGTCTTAATTAGAGCTTCTCAGTGTAGTTAAAGAAAACCAAAAGGGGGACACGAGGGTCCCTGCAGGGTATTCTTCACCCAATTTTAAAATACTATTCCACAGAAAAACACTGGCTAACCCTTTTTAAAAAACAGCATAACTATAAAGATAATAAATGATACTGTATGTTTACATTGCTTACTCAACTAGTTCTCCCAGGTATGTGAATATGTGTTAAAAGGTGTCATTTGGTAGTGAGGGGGAGGTCAGCACATCGGTGGCATAGCAAGACAAATCAGACGTGACAGCTTGCCATGGAGAAAGATAGAGGGCTGAAAGAATTCAAAAGAGGAGAGCTGTGGTGAGGAGACACAAGAATAGGAAAGAATTCCCCACTGATCAGGTGGAAGCGATTACGATAACTGGTTTGTAATCCTTGGATTTCAAAGAAGTGAGCAACAGGAGGGCAACACTGGCAATTCAGCTGCATACAAAACAAGCTACGGAACAGAATTGTTAAAAAAAAAAAAAAATAAAATCAAAATAAAGTTGAATACTTTCAAAGCTTCAAAAGTTATGTAACAAACACAGCACATTTCGACACGGCAACATATCTTCAGTGGTTTGATAAGTGATGTTGCCAAAGTGAGGAAACTTCCATTCTGAACGCTGTAAATTCAACCAAATAACAAATGGTTAAAAACATATTAAGCTGAACCACACTAGGAGGAGGAATGTTTCTCGTCCTTTAAACAATTTAACAAAACTGCATGAGGCAGGACACGTCCTAAGTGCAAGATAATAAATAATCTACAAAACCACACTTCAACCAGTGTTATGGATTAAAATTTAAGCAAGATTCTCAAACTATATGGCACTTTTTACTTCTCAGGTTAACAGATTTAGGTGGGTTATAGTTGCTGTTTTTTTTTTTAAACGGCCTGTATTAGTATGTTTGGCTGAAGTTATCATCAAATCCGACAGAAAAGATTATTAATAGTATAAAGAGCTTAGCTCACATATAAAGTTTCCCACCTGAGAAACCTTCCGGCTGGCTATAAACCTGGTTTATATGGGATTTTCCTGAAGTACCGCAAGTGTGGTGGATTGATGTCTGGTCGTTTTAGTATTACAAAAGAAACAACCAGACACGTTGCAGAGGGAAGGCAAGAATTTAACACTGTTGAAATGGGTTTATTCTCCGACATATCGAGTGACACCCAGCCTGCACAGGTGAAATTGAAATATTTCTCTCTGTCATAAACATACATTAGTAAAAATATGAACACACAGATATAAAACATTTTTAGATTTAGCGCAATTAACATTTGAATGTCATATCTGTGTCAATGCAAATTTACCTCAATAATGCTTCTTAAATTATTTTTTTTAAAGTAGCAAAGTTATCCAGTTGTAGAAGCCAACTAGAGGTTAGAGCCATAAGTGGAAACCGACTTTTGTCTTGTCAGGTGTTACACCCAGAGGTTAACTGTTTTTTTAACATTTGTATTTACAACATTATAATTCCCGTTACATCCACAGTGTCCTCTCCTTCAACTTCAAAAGAAGCATTTACTTTACCTGAGGCTTAACCCCAGAAGTCATTAGGAGCAAATGGCCAAGTGACAAGAACCGAGAAGTGCTCTTAAGCAAGGCACTACGTCGCCAGAAAAGATAGGGGAGAGCTCAGTTTGCCTTGAGCAGCTCCCAGTGTGAAAATGAACAGGGTGGGAGACTCGTAAACGCTCCCTAATGAGCAAAGTTTCATCATATTATGAGTGTGGACTAAAATCAAACTTTGACAATCACGGTCAAAAATCTGCATAAATGATAAGCAACAGTGAATCATAAGTTGATTATCAAATTTGTTGGATTCAGGTACATTAGAAGCTTCAGGAAATTTGTCTGTAATACAATGTATGCTGATCTCATAATCTGATAATCATTTGGCCAAATTGATTATTCATATCAGGCCGCTTTGTTTGGTTACCTCTACGGTCAAGGTTAACGTTCCAGCCATGAAGAGGATCTGTAGGATTGAACCAGACAGCTTTATTATTAAACAGGTTGTTAGCTTATTAAACATCAAGTTAAATGGGATCCAAATAGCTTTTCCAGTCTAGTTAAATTATTTGGAGTAGCATTTATGTCTGCTACAATTAGTCATTGGTATATTTTTCAAAAGGCATGAAACAAAAACAGGGTGAACAGCACCAATTCAGGATCCACCAATAATCCATAGGGTGTATCCCGTTATTAATGAAGAGACTTTTAAGATTTAGACTAAATACAAACAGTAACAGGGCCGTCCTTAGCAAATGTTACCAGATTAGAGTCAACATCACATGCTGTCCTAAACATAGCTTGGAACAATGGACACTTCTTCTGCCTGTAGACAGTAAAAACCTGCAGCAGGCAGCTACAAAGTGTCCATAAAACTATTTGCTAGTGTTCTATGACGGCAAACAGAATACCTTTTTGTTTTAGATTGTTGATGAAATAATGTAGCTATAAAATATATATTATAGATTTTTTATGTGACCATTTTCTGACTTTTAATAGACCAAACAAAAAATATATCATAATATCCAACTGTGCCAGTATATCAGCCTTGCCCTCCACACTGAGGTATTTGTCTCCTTCTTAAGCTAAGCTATAAGTATCTTGAGGAATGCCTTTACAGCTCAACACTGATATATGACTTCAGACCAATGGCTCACCTGCTGCCATCTTGAAAAATAAAGAACTCAATGTACAATTCTCTGTTTCCTGTTGGTTTAAAATACATAAGGATGTAACATGACAGTGCGGGTTACTTTGGACTGGCTAGTTCAATGACAGACAGAATATCTGCAGTGAGTTGATTTCATTGTCTTTGCAGCAGTATATCTATAACCTACAAAACCAACAGTTATGCAACTCTGCTAAAGGAACACATTTAAGGAAACCCCCACTTAGATGTGGTACCCATTTTGTTTCTGCCTCTTTGAAATTCAGCAGTGTTCTGATTTAGTTTTGTTCCACGTATTTAATCTGTAAAGTTGCTTTGCACAGACACGAAAGAGAGTATGAGGGAAACTGGCCTCCAGCTAAACCGAACCAATCCTCACTGCATGCTGTCTGGATATCTACCATGTAAAAGCCTTTTAACTTTTACTGAACTGCTGACATGACCTCATTATATTCAGTTTTCAACCACTGTTCAAGCAGTGCCGAGTCTGATATCCTTGTATAGTCTAAACCACTGGCTCATAGTCTTTTTGCTTAACTAGGCTAACCACACCCTGAGAACAGCTCTGTACTGCAAGGACACAGCAGGTACTATAATCTGCATTTATCTAATTATAAAATGTATCGGGTTCGACTTACAGTATATGTCGATCAAAAAGTGATAAGAAATGTCACAGATATCTTTGAGGTGATTTTGAAACAGTGTCTCGTTACATTATCACTGTAAATTGTCCCACTCACCACATACACTATGCTTTAATAATCAGATTTTAAGGGACCATCATCAAAAATGTTTTGCAGATATAATAGACTTTTAAAATATCATTATTGGTCTTTAAAGTAATGTGGTGGCCGTTTCTGTCCAAATCAGGGTCAACCACAAACAACAACCAGGTGAATTTGACCAAATTGTAAAAGGCAAGCTGACTTTGTGATCCTTTCAGAAACAGAAAAACATTTAAAAGACAAAGAACTGTACTGCATTTAAAGCTAAAATAATACACAAAATAAGTCTGTGTAATAATGTCTGGAAGCCCTGAAATCTTAAATTGAACTCTTGCTAATTTTGGACAGTGTCTCATTTTGATAAAGATCTTCTCTTCCTTTGTTTCTTAAAGTAGGATATGCTTTAAAAGTTCATATCTCTGTCAATCAACTTATTTCTCAAACGTAAACATTTACAAACAATAAAATAAATCACCAGAGCTTTTTACCAATCAAAATCAGCTTTAATGTGACGAATCAGCACAACATGGGTAAGTATCATCGGCTGTGGGACTCTATTTGTTTATCACAGCGATAAGAGGCCAGATTTAGAATAGATTAACATGTGTTTTGATTCTCTTCTAGACCTGGAGTCAGCTGCTGTGTTTGCAGAGTAAAAGCAACAGATAGAAGCCACCTGGTGCGGTTGATTTGGGTGGAGAGGGCCTGACTCTGATGCCCACTTATGTGACGCCTTCACCAGGATACAGAGTAAAACAACAACACAGTTTTAAGCTTCTGCGACTTGTGTGCCTGACGTTTCCCCTCTCTATTTAATCCACCTGACCACATCACAAGCGCTTCACAAATACACACTGACGGATGTAGGTGACCCAAAAATAAGATGTAGGCCGGCGGAGCTCGTTGATTAACCATCCAGTCAGTCACACCGTCGGACAAGGCCGAGGGTGGAGACAAAAAAAAAAAAAAAAAAAAAACCTTTGTAGGGTGACGACATGAATCTGTGTGATGTTAAGTCACAGCAGGACTCATCGCATTCAGAGAAGAGAAGGTGGAGTAAAGACAATAGAGATCAATAGAAATCTGTATATATATATATATATATATATATATATATATATATATATATATATATATATATATATATATATATCAATCAATCTGATAGTTTCCAGTTTCTGAAACTCAGTAATATTAGTTTGGTATCAAAAAGAAATCGGGTTTCAATGCAAGGGCTGCCACTTATAGCTAATCATTTGGTCTATGAAAGGTTTTGGGCAAGCTGTTGCTGTCACATGAGACAGAGAAAAAAAAAAACAGCAAATCCTCACAGGTGAGAAGCTGGAGCAAAAAAAAACGTAAACATGAAAAACCAATAAGCAATATCGTTGCTTTTGCCTGCTGGTTTAATACGATTACAAAGCAAACTCCTTAAGGGTGGGAAAATATGAATAATTTCTTTTGTTCAGACTTGTGACTGCAACGTTTTAACTGGAGCTCACGGCTTATTCACCTAAACAGGCCTTCCCAAGCAGCCCCACCCTGTCTCTCTGCTGCCCATGCCTGGAGGAGGCAAGACAGGCCTGCTAACCTGCTATCTGCCACCTCCCCATAAACAACAACAGCACCAGAATACACAATTATTTAAATAATGTCCATTACAAAAATGACAAAAAACAAACTCCACTTGGAGATCATTCATACCTGTGATAGCAGCAGGTCACAGGAAGGCTCACAGGCCTCACTGGCTACATTGTTTTCCAGATTTAGGGTGTTGGTTTGGGTGGAGATGGAGATGGAGAAGGATAGGTGGGGGAGGTTGAATGACTGCCAATAAGCTGGCAACACAACCAAATATATTAAACCGATTGAAGTTAATCTGGGAGAAATCTGGAAAAGCCAGCAGACCGACAGGGAGTGGACGCGGAGCGGATTCCTTTGTTGTGACTAATCTGAGTTGCAGCTTTGGTGAACCGAGCTGTGCTACCGGCCCCATGCTTCCATTATCGGACAGCTCATTTGTACCTCTCCATCAACCCACCATTGCACAAGTCATTCTCACGTTGCATCATATCTATTTTTAAATAAAATCTCCAGCTTTCAGATGCATGAACGCATCATGTTCTCAACCTGACACCGGAGCAGAGAAAAACAGGTAAAGACGTACGTGTCCGATAATGGAGCTCGGTTAGCCGGGGAAGAGGCGCAGAAGCAGATGGGCGCTGTTCACCATGATTACACCCATAAATGGTGAATTAAAACCAAACATATCACAATGAAAGGTTCAATAAAAGATTACATATCACATTAAGATGTCAAAACATCGTTGGAGGCCCCAAAAAAATGGTGCAATAGTGCCACCTCATCCATGCAACAGAACAGGTGGGCCCCATCTCTGCAACACTGCAAACCCTTGTGCTAAAGGGTTAGCTCAGTCAATGGGAAACCTGTGCAAAATAAGTTAGCATGCTAAGAGGCTAACTGGTTGTGAGTGAAAACTACATTTCATTCATAATATACTGTTAAATAAACATATGCATCCATTTGGAGCGCTTGCACCCGCTTGGAATATATTAATAAAATGTATTTTTTCTGCAGGTTTGGACACTCACAAGATGCTGGAGATGGAGCTGGTGGAGCTGCTGGAGCTGCTGGCTGCTCTGTCACCGCAGGTTCCTCTTCTGCTTCTGCGGCTGCCTTCCTGGGTTCAGCCGCTGGGAGGGCGTCGCTCTCCGGGAGAAGCTCCTCCGGCTCCGGCTCGATCTGCGAGGACTCGGGTTGGACTCTCGGTGCGGGCACTTCAGGCTCAAGAACAACAGGGGTGTCAAGAACGGAGAAGAAGCTGGTGGAGTCCGGGGGGGTAGGCTCCAGTACCTCTGGCACGGTCCACTGTTCCGGCTCCGTTACGCACACAGGCTCCGGCTCCGTTGTGCGTAAAGGCTGTTTTCCGCACGGCTCCGGCTCTTTTACGCACAGCTCTGGGTGCGCCAAGGACTCTCCTGTGAGCTCCTCCGGTGCTTTATCTTCAGCAAAGTGTCGGTCCAGTGCGTCCTGAGCCCCTCCGACCAAGTCCACAATATCATCCATGCTGAAGAGGTCCTGTTTGGGCTTGTCCAGCTCGGAGTCCGGCTCGGCCTGGTAGTGGTGCGCTTCTCCGCCGAACAGAGGAGTGGTGGAGGAGACGTGGTCGTGGTCGTTGTCTGCCATTTTTCTTTTTTTTTCTTTTTTTTTTATCCTTGCCCAAATTGTCTTCTGAGGTGGACAGAAAGTTTTTGGGTTTTTTTTACACACTTCCACCTGTTAAAACCTCGCCGGTGACTCTCTCCGGTCCGTCTGTACGCGACACCGGGTAGAGTTGAAGAAGTGCGCCACACGACAGTCGAGTCGGACCCGAGTCTCACATGAACACTGTGAAGTTGAGAAGGAGTGGAAGTGAACTCTGCTGACCAATTACCTGCGGGTTATCCCCAGAGTGACGTGACATGTGGCCAATCAGAGCACGTCTGCGTAGAAGGCGGAACCCCCTCGTGGAAGAGTGGAGGTGTAATGGGACACCTCCTTTTCAAAACATTTTGGAGCAGAAAGTTCAGTCTGTTCTCTGACATAACTTTAGCTCCAGCATGGCGCTTATTGCATAACTTTCTGGCTCCTGTGCAGCCAACACGTGTTATACTCAGTTTAACTTTAGCAATACCATCATGTAAAAACAATTCCATTAAAAGTACTCAAAAATATAATCCACAATGAAAGTATCATAAGATACACAGAATGGCTCGTTCTGATCTATTGTTCTGTCATTTGTTTGTTTGTTACTTTTTAACTGTATGTACCAGTCAAAAGTTTGGACACAGCTTCTCATTCAATGGTTTTTCTTTATTTTTATTTTTATTTTATATATATTTTATTGTATATATATACAGTACCAGTCAAAAGTTTGGACACACCTTCTCATTCAATGGTTTTTCTTTATTTTTATTTTTATTTTATATATATTTTATTGTATATATATACAGTACCAGTCAAAAGTTTGGACACACCAGTTTTGGACTCTCATTCAATGTTTTTTCTTTATTTTTATTTTTATTTTATATATATTTTATTGTATATATATACAGTACCAGTCAAAAGTTTGGACACACCTTCTCATTCAATGGTTTTTCTTTATTTTAATTTTTTTCTACATTGTAGATTAATATTGAAGACATCCAAACTATGAAGGAACACATATGGAATTATGTGGTAAACAAACAAATGCTCAACAAACCAGAATATGTTTTATATTTTAGATTCTTCAAAGTAGTTGAATGAGAAGGTGTGTCCAAACTTTTGACTGGTACTGTAAGTAGTGGGCCGAGTAAAAGAAGCAATACCACAATGTAAAAATACTCTGTTACAAATAAAAGTACAGAAGTATTAGCATCAACTACTGATCAAATAAATGCATGAAAGTTAATGTTTTTAAATGAATGTAGTACTATATTTACTCTGATATGAGTGGAAGTATAAAGTAGCTTAAATAGAAAGACTCAAGTAAAGTACAAGTACCTAAAAATAGTACTTTTTTACCCCCCTCCTCCTGCTACTCCCCAACACGTCACACAAAGACAAGCGGTACTTGAAGAAGTATTCTGAAGCTTTACTTTAGCAATGACATAATCTAAAAATATTCCAGTAAAAGTAAAAGTCATACTTCAAAAAAATGATCAGCGATATACTGTATACTTAAAGTATCTAGTTACTCATTACACAGCTGGGGTAAACTCTCATTAGGCTTCCTCCTCTGGGGAACATGATGTCTGTACAAAAATTCATGCAAAAGTTGTTGAGATATGTTTCTTAAAAAAACAAAGCACAAATCTTGACGTGATGATGGCTAGAGGGAAATTCAGTAGGACTCATCTCTGGGGAACATGAATGTCTCTGAAAAAAATGATGCAATCTGTTCAATAGTTGAGATATTAATCATCAACTCCATGGTGGTGCTAGAGGAAAAGTCAGAGGATCACAAAAGTCAGTATGATTCATCTTCAGGGGAACATGGATGTATGTGGCTTAAATTATGGCAATCTATTTTGTAGTTGTTGAGATATTTTCATCCGTACCAACCAACAGGCCGACAAGAATCTGCCATCGAGCCATGACACTAGAATAGCCAAAACCTAAAAGCAGCCTCACATCATTTTGAAATGCTTTTTGTTCTGCAAATGATCTCCCTCTGCATTTTTTTTATATTCTGCGCTGCTTCCTGTTCCTTTTTCCTGCCCACAGAGATCAATAAAGTTTCATCAGAGAACGTTGAAGTAGAAACACGTTTCTTTTTTTGTGAAGATATAGAGGAGTAGGGGGAAGGGCTCAGCTTCAGTTTGAGAGATATAGAGTTACACCACATACTGATGACAGGCCGGTGTCTATATATAACATGTGAATGTATAAGTCTGTAAGTATATATGACTCCTTCAGACTCTGATATTCAGCATGTTTCTTCATGCGCAGACTCAAACCAATACTGAACGTCTCCACTATCGAGTTTTGTGAGTATCTTCTTCCTCGGTGCCATAGAGCTTAACTGTTGTCTATAAACTTTTACTATCAATGAGTCACACTGTTGCACTGGGTGATGTGTTCATTCATTACCGTGAACATTAACAAACACACACACTGTAGTTTATCTTGACTCACTCAAACATACCAGTGGGACACTTTGTTGGTTTGACAAGAAGAAAAGTCTTGAGTTAACTCTTATTGGTTTTAGATTTCAGTGGATCTTCTGCTTTATCTTCTGGGAATTTGTGGAGCTTTCAGTATCATAGAAGCAGATAAGAGCCCATCTGCTGATGAGAACTTTATTGTCAAAGATGTTAACTGTATTTAGCATTTTGCAAGCAGTTCCAACAAACTGTCTTTATGTCTCACGTTTACATTTACAACTTTGGTAAAGACTTTTTAGCCTCCTGTACTTCTCTGTTGGAATAAATTATTTTGGTTGCATTACTGGAGCAAAAAGTTCTACGTTTATGGAAACAATGAACTACAAAAGGAAATCGTTTAGGTTTGAGTAATAAAGGGAAAACCGTTTGGAGGGTCACAGGTTTAACACACACAAACTTAAATGTATTACTGTGACGCAGGAAGGGGATTTTATGAGTCAAAAAGAGAAATATAACTGACTGAATCTGAAAGCTTAGAAATACTGAAACTAGTTCCGAGAACCTGAAAGTTTAGACAGTCTGTAGGCTCAGGGTTTGAGGTTTCCTGGCCTAAAGAAACTTAAAAAAAAATCTGCAATTGAAGTATGAATATTAAAACTTATGTAAATTGATAGGCAGATGGTTTGTGGTTTCAGTTGAGTGCCAAAAGTGTAAAACATGTCCATCACAGTATCTCGTTCTGTAAATTGTATTTAAAGTCACATGAAATGAAAGCTAAGATGTTGACAGATCTTTTATTCATATATAGATATTTATTTTTATTTTTTTGGGGGGAGGGCTTTCCATGTGTCTATCATCTCTATTAACATGGTATTCATGTTGCAGTGTGTGATGAAGAAACTGGGAGCATGTTAACAGGGTCTGAAGTCTGTTCTACTCCTGTTTCTATGGTTTCAGCTCGTTGTTTTTCTTTCCGGCCCACAACTTTACCATTGTGGTTCACTCTCTACACTATCATAGCATCACGTTCAGATACAAATCTGTAAGAAGACACAGCAAACCACTTGGGCTGCAGCACACAGCAGACAGACAAACTCAGATACTAGCTGTTTGAACATAGTGGATCATTTAGCACAGAGTCAGATATTTCTCTCAGGAGTTGGTAGGACACAAACATAAAGACTCCTAATAAATGATAATGTTTGCTGTGTAACTGCTGGAGGTGGAATTAAGCAACTGTTTGCCAACAAGTGCACTTGAGGTGAGCTTTGATCATTAAGGGGAGTCCTGTATTTAGGATTATTTAGTTTATCATGGAAATAAAACTTTCAAAATGTGAAGTTTTGCCCACTTTGCTTCTGTTATCCCAACAGATTTTTACTGAAGGTGTCACAGGAGTGGGTAGGAGGCAATATGACTGACTGCCCTAACGTAGACACTGAGGCAGAAAAACATGACTTTACTAAATGAAGGGTTGCACATAGGCACAAGAATCAAGCAAACAAATCGAGAGGAGCAAAGCAGACAGGTCAATCAGGCAGAAAATCAGGTAAAGATGCCTGTAAGTGGACAACAAAACACAAAACTGGTCATTAGAAATGGCTGGTTAAACACAATGATGCAATAGTGAGATGCAGGTTTTATCTTCAGGTGGATGACTGAAAATAATTCAAACAACTGAGGCAGACGTCATACAGAGAACATATCATAAGTTCAATCACGCTGGCGTGTTTTGATCGATTTGTGACCCTAAAAGGATGTAAACACTGTCGTGGTGTTGCCTCCGTGTTGCAGCAGACAGTGTGTGTTGTGTTGGAAACAGCAGTCAGCTGACTTGGGGACGCTGCAGTAGTCACTGTCAGCACAATGGTGAGTCACTGCACACGATATGAGCTCCTCTGTCTGGTTCCTGCTCACACCTTCTATCAAACACTCTGGATGCACTCTGATCAGCTGAGGTCATCTCTGCAGATTCTCCTTCGTCAGATTACGTCAACACTTTCAGTAAACACATGTTTTTCTCTGTGTTTCAGCGATCTGTCAGGACTAAAACAGCGCAATGACTTGATGTTTAAGTGAGTTTAAACAGAGGTGGAAGAAGAAGCTACTAGCTATTTTTTACTTAAATAGAATTATGTAATATTACAGTGAAAAAATACCCTGTTACAAGTCCTGCATTCAAAAGTTTACTTTAGTAAAAATAAAAAAGTATCACCATATACCTAAAGTACCAAAAGTAAAAATACTCATTATGCAGGATGTCCTATTTCAATATTATAGGATCATAGTAATTGATGCATTCATGTATTCATTACTTTAAGGTTGCAGTAGGTACAGGTGGACCTCATTTTAAGTATTTTTATATACTGCTGGGTAGTTTAATCTAAAATTATAAATCATAACATATCAGTTTATTATATTTTATGTTAGTAGTCTGAATCTGCAAAGTAACTTCAGTTATCAAATAAATGCAGTACAGTAAAAAGCACAATATTTCTGTCTGAGATGTAGTGCAGTAGAAGTATAAAGTAGCAGAAAATGGTAGTAGGCTACTTAAGTAACTTGAGTAAATACACATTATGTAAATGAGAACAACTTAGTGGTGAATTTATGTCTGTATATGTGTTAACACAGTTGTCGCAGGCCGCTGACACACAGAGTTATCTTTAGTCATCCAGCAGGGAGGCTGGGGATGATGGCAGCTGCTCGGTTGCCTAGTGACAGGTTTGGTCTGTTTACAGTGTGTTTATGAGTGTAGTCGTCATAAATAAATGTTAATGTTGTGCAGCGTGCAGATTTATACATGTGCTGTTTATGTTTTATGGACCCAGTGCTGGAATGTAACTACAACTTTGAGATACTTTTACGTAACTTGAGCATTTTCATTCAACTTCTAAAAATATCTAATGATATAATTTATAACAGTATAACAGTCACAGGGGGAACTTTATACTTTATTTTACCCTTACTACATTTTGTGATTAAACCTTCATACTTTGCTGAAGGAACATTGTTTTTATTGTATTTTTACAGTGTGGTATTAGTACTTATACAGCAGTAAATATAATATTCTGTAAATAGTCTGTAAATATAATATTTCAGTTATTGTTGTTTTTTTCTACTGTTTTTTTTATTGCTTATTTATAATACTTGTTTTATTTTATTTTTATTTTTCATTTTTCATTTTTCATTTTTTATTTTTTATTTTTTATCTTGTCTTCTTCTACTATGTCTCTTGTGTGCACTTTACTCTATGCTGTTGTAACCTGCAAATTTCCCCGCTGCGGGACTAATAAAGGATTATCTTATCTTATCTTATCTTAAAGGATCTGAATACTCCCTCCACTGCTATAGCAAGTGAGACATCAAAGACAGAAAGCATCCCTTTGTGAAGACAGATAATAAGAAAGCACCCTTTCAATAGTATATTTTATAATGGTCAGTTAGTTTGTCCTCCACACCCTGTTTATCACAACAACATGTCATTTAAATCTGAGTCTTTCCATGCGAATATTGATTAAATTAATTTGCAGCACATTTTTAACAAACAAGCATCAGCCTTTGCTTTCATCTGAGCCTCCTTGAGGTTATATGGTTCAAAAATATTAACCATTATGTAATTGAACTTATTACAAATCTGTTTCTAAACTTGGTTTGTTTCTATTTTGTACTCTACTATTTCTTCTGTCTGTACTTTCTGCTTTTTTGTTGTTAGGATGAATTGCCTTAGCAGTGAGAAATGTCTTACTCTCCTCTTTAGGATTGTGATAGCTTTTTGATTTATGTGTTCGTCTTTCAAAAGGTAACAAACAATTGGTCTGAAAAATGAGATAATACTCAACTCTTTATTAGTTATGTCAGCCTTACAGTCAATTACATAAAAATACTTATACAACCATATTTAGGTTTTTAACTGAAGAATAAACTCCCTTCAGGTTCCTAAAAACCTCAACACGCATGAAACCACCAACCTTAACCCAATTATAAATCTTAAAACAGAAGAGCTGAGGAAGGGAAAATGTCCTCAATTTCAAGGTCTGACACTTAAATGACCTCACAAAAAAATATATAAATACACAAACACCAATGTCATCTCCCCTCACTGAGAGACAGAGAAGAGGGGGGAGGGGAGGGGGATTACACAGCATTTTTCACTTTTTTCTACTGATGTTTGCTGAGTATTTATAACACACACACACACACACACACACACACACACACACACACACACACACACACACACACACACACACACACACACACACACACACACACACAAACAGCACATTACATCAGGAATGGGCATCTGTTGTGTGTGTTGGTACCAGTTGATATTTCCATGGATTAAAGGTGTTGTTGCTGTTGGTTTGGTGGAAAATACTCTGCAGAGCTGGCTGATGGGAAATATTCCTGAGGTGTGGTGAGGCATGACGATGTGTGTGTGTGTGTGTGTGTGTGTGTGTGTGTGTGTGTGTGTGTGTGTGTGTGTGTGTGTGTCAGGAAAACAGCCCAGTTTTCAGCTTTGTCATAGCTGAAAACAGGGCTAATCTGTTATGATATGTGTTTTTTCTCTGGACTGGAAGGGGATGAAAAACTGTAATCTAACAAGTAGCTAAAGCTGTCAGACAAATGTAATGAAGTACATATATCTGTCTGTCTGTCTGTCTGTCTGTCTGTCTGTCTGTCTGTGAACGGTATAGTTGTTAACCTTTAATACCTTGGGAGAAACCAAAAGGTGTGGTTTGAAAATAAAGGAAGCTGTGTCATGCACACACACACACACACACACACACACACACACACACACACACACACACACACACACACACACACACACACTGCAGGAGATCAATATGCTGTGAATGGAGCCAAGCGGTTGTGAGTCAGCACTGAATCTTTGCATCTCTTTCTCTCTTCCTTCTGCTCTTCAAATATAAATTTGACTCTTTATCTCTTTTTAAACTAAAGCAGACTGTTTGTAAATACAAACATTAAAGGATAAATCTGACTGATGTGTTACTTCTCCAATTATGTTTTTTATATAGTGAGCATCCAAAACATTCAAAGGCTTTGTTATAAATAACATTTTAATGACATTTATAAATCAGTGGTGGACGAAGAAGTGAGATCATTTTCTTCAGTAAAAGCATCACTGTGTAGAAATCCCCTGTTTCAAATAAAAGTCATGCATTCAAAATCACAACTAAGTGAAAGTAAACTCAATTTTACAATTACTCAATAACAAGTAGAAGTACCAGAAAATTGTATTTAAAGTACAGTACTTGAAGTAAGCCTGCAAATTTCCCCGCTGCAGGACTAATAAAGGATTATCTTATCTTATCTTATCTTAATGTACTTTGACAGCAATACACAAACAAAACGCTGTTTATTTATTTCCATGTCTTCCACATGGATCTTTAACGTGTTGAGGATAATGTATTTTTACCTGTTGGGTTAGCTTTAGCTCAGTCTGTTAGCATGATGGAAGCCATGGATTACATATTCAAGACTTTTTTAAAGAGCTGGAAACAGAGAGCAGGACTAGTACCAACAGGACTGGTGAGGGTTGAAAGCCGGTTTATGAGAGATAATTGCAGACCGGCATGCCAGTCTCGACTACGGCTGTTTTTTATCAGTTGTGAGCTACTCTGAGTTTACAGCTAAATACTAGCTTCATTTCCTGACCTTTACAAGTGAGCAGAAAGAGAATACACGAAGAGATGGACTGAGAGGATGCTGGATAAACAGTCAGCCTCAGTTTATAGACTAGTGGGAGTGTGTTTTCTCAGTGTGTGTGTGTGTGTGTGTGTGTGTGTGTGTGTGTAGCTTCATTCATAGATTGAGGCCTACGGAGAACACAAAGCCTCTTCTGTCCGACCTGCTGGGAGTGTGTGTGTTGTCAGGTTAGTTGGACTTGTGAGGACTTGTGAGGACTCGTGACCTCCTGCTATTCTTATGAGGACACTTTGGAGGTCCTTACTTTGACTGTAGGGTCATTGGTTCAGGATACATTAAAATCTGGGGTTATGTTAGTTAGATTAAGGGTTAAATTAAAATTATTATAATAATCCTCAAGGATTTCAGTGTTAATTTAGTCAACAAAATATTTAAATTCATGACTTTTACTTGTAACAGACTATTTTCAAATTGTCGTTTTAGTATTTTTACTCATGGAAAAGTTCCAAACGCTTCTTCACTGTTCATAGATATAGGAAGCAGCTTTAGCCGTAATGCAGTTTTACAGGAGAGATCTTATGTCTGCTCTCTGATCTCTGTTTGTTGAGGGAACCCTCCATCTACCTGCTCGTTATCTGCCTCGTTAAACACACTGCAAACAGACTGTGATTTAAAGCTCCACTGTTTGACTGACTCCAGCTGTAAATACCTTTAATAAAGTGGATGTTATCAACCAGAGGCGAGGGGCGTAGGTTTGCTTTGAGAAGTCATAAAACTATTTTTAGTTCTCTTTATGTACCTGATATGTACGTTAATGTTCTACTTCACGCTCTGGGTGTCTCTATATTATGTCAATAGTGGTATTCAGTATCCATTACTGAAGTGAAAGTACTCATAGCAAAATACAGAAGTGTAAAAAGTCCAAGTCTTAAAGCAGTTAAAGTAATGGATAAAATAATAAAATTTATAAAATATATATATAGAATTTTTATAAATTAAGAAATGCTTAACATCTCTAAGCCACAAATATATAGATGGAGCAAAACATGTTATTTAAGTATAAACACAGAAGTATTATTAGCAAAATGTACTTCAAGTATCAAAACTTTTAGTTATCAGAAGTAAAAGTACTTGTAGTGTACTTCTTCCTCACAATGTCTGCCCTGATGTCTTGTAAAACACATAATAAATCCTGCATTAACCTGTCAAATGATCATTTCCTCGAAAGGTTAAGTATAAATCTAGTCAGAAATTCAAGCTTATTTCTCTGAGCAGTGAGTGATAATTGAAAGTTGAACACATCAACATCTTTATCAACTCAGATCTTGTTTCATCTCGACTCTGGTGGCTGAACAACAAGAGAACATTTTGTTCAGAGAGTAAGAAAATCAGCCTGAGTGGGTTTAATTTACCTCATCGACCATGAGGGAGCGCTGTGGGAGCCGCATCACGTCACACTGAGGACGGACAGACTTAACTGTAAAGTAAAACCAGGGGTGCCAAGTTAAATGTGTGTTTCAGTCATCGGACACCAACTTTTAGCTCCTCAGTTACATAGAGACTGAGGAGCTCACCAGGTTTCAGTGCTCCTCTTTCACCTCTCACCCTCTTCCAACATTATCTTCTCTCTCTATACAGGCGTATGGAGTCCCAAAGTGTTCAATGTTAAACAAATATCTATGAAATAATTACATGAATACATTGTTTGAAAAAAACACTAACTGGAGAAATAATTTCAGAAAATATTTTAAAATGTTATTTGGAAATGGGACATTTTTATTTCAAAGTGCCCTTCATTATGCCACTTTTCATGGCAGTGATCACCGCTTTGGTATTACTGTGGTATTGAGTAATTCTTCCAGGTCACTTGTACAACTAGCTTTTACTCTTTTGTAGTATTTCATTCATAGAAGGTTTCTTTCATCAAACTCTGGGAAAAGTAGAAACATGATCCCGAAGTTTCCTGAATTTATGAGATAAAAGAGGATCTACAAGAGGGTTACAATATGAAACACTGTCATTTTAACAATTTTATGCAACTTTGCTTTAATGGTGCTCTCAAATAAACTATTATTATTGCTCCACCTCAGTGTATGAGTGTCTGAAGGCCACTTTAATCTCAGTTTGTGAATCTCAACGCCACCTGCTGGCTGCCAGCTGCCACTGCTGCAGATTTTTACCTTAGTCATCTCACTGAACAAAGAAAAATCAAAGGTCTCCTAGATAAGAGAAGGATGACATGTCTGTGATCAGGATAATCAAAATGGGCACATAGTAATGGTCACAAAGAAATGTACACCTAAATAAAGTTAAATGTGTGCTTTTTCATTGTTCTACTTTTGTGCAATGTGTGACTTTAGTTTAATTATTGATTAAAGCATTTTTCCCCCTACACTACAATAATAATATGTGGACCCGGACTTTTCTTTAGTGCTGACCAGGGATGTGGAAATAGGTCTGGCTATGCGAGAGTAGTCTGGTTACAACACAAACACAATCATTTTATGTCTTAAAACTTCACCACATAAACATTCAAATGTATTGAAAGGTCCATGGATTTAATAATTGAGTGTAAGAGACTCTGAAATTAACGATGAAAGAAAATTCTTTTGTCTAAAACACAGAATCTTAAAGAGCCATTTGAGCTTTTACACAACAGCTACCAGAACTTAAGTGTTTAAAACAAGTTTTTAAGGTTTTCTGCCACAAACAGAATAATTAACAGCTGATGTTTTACACTTTGTAGGGTTTTGCTTTCTGTGATTATTCTACATCTCATGTTCAGATTTCACAGGAAGACGTGCTCCATGAGCCGGGCTCCATCCAGGTCCGGGGACATGATTCTGGTCCCGCTTTGTTCCAGCAGAATGGACAGGACGGCCCGGCTCAGGTCAGCCCGGTTCAGCTCAGAGCACAGAGAGGCCACGTCAGTCCAAACGTCCACTGAAGAGCTGCTGTCCTGCAAGATCACCTCCTCCAAAACCCCTGAGAGGACCGAGACACACAGCAAGTCACTCCTGGTCAGGTGTTAGTTTTTTTTACATGAATGATCAGTTTGAGGATTCATCTTTCCTGATCTGTGGTGACTACATTTTGAAAAAAGACGTTATGTTCTAACCATGTTCAGGACCCTATTTCAGTGAAACTATGTGCAAAACGTACAAACACACCAGGGATGTGCTAGTGTCATCATGGCAAAAAATATCAGCACTCTCACAATAATCATTAGACTTCCCTGTATTATGATGATCAGAACTGAAATCTAGCTAAATTACTCATATTTCATGGAATATGCCTAAAAAATGTTGAAAAAGGACATTTGTTAAAGCACAGAACACATAAATGGGCTGTGGCAGATTTATATTGGGCTCTTACAAGCTATTAGCCCTGGTGGGAAGAGGGCTATAAATACCCATAACTGTGCAATGTCACGACAGCTGTTCTGTTGGAGAACCTCACTGATTTCTGCTGCGTTGTTAAAATCTAACGAGTGGTGGAAAAGGCAATCAATATGCAAGTTGTTTAACTGTGTGTCGACTTCCACTTATGGCTCATTGTGGGAGTGGAATTGAGGCTTATGGTGGGTCTTCCAGTTACAGAATAATTTAAATTCATGAAACAGAATGAAAAAAATCAAACACAATTTCATTTGCACTGCAGCAGCATTTGTTGATGTACAGGAAATGACCAAACAGGCCCAAACACACTGAGCAAAAAAACTGCATAAGAGCTGTGTTTGTGTAACTGCTGGCTTTGTGCCAGCTGACAGTCTGCGTTTACCTCGTCCTTTGCTGACAAAGCTGTCCAGGAGCTGCAGAGCGAGCTGCTGCTGCTGAGGGTCAGCCAGCAGAGTGGAACAGGCCACGCCCACCGACAAGATGGCCGCTCGGCCCTGCTGAGGCGTGGTCATCAGCTGGAGGAGGGAGAGGCTGGGCGAGTGACACAGAACCCACATACAGTCCTCTGAGAGAGAGAGAGAGAAAGAGAGAGATACATACAATGATTATTGTATGAGTTTTGCAAGAAAACACACATTTGTCTTTCTTAACTTGTGAGGACCGTGTTTGACGTATAGTGACGATGAAAATGTCAGAATCGGCTGTTGATGATGTTTTCCATTATTTAATAATATTATATTAATGGAGATACAACTGTGTAATGCAGACACCAGATGTATTATTCACATTTAAAAATGGGTTTGGCCCGAAAAGAAAAATTATTAAATTATTCCAACCTGATAGGGTGCCATGACAGGGGAGAATACTGTTTCATCTTGGATTTTGAATTTGTTTTCCAGTCCAGAAAAGTGTAAGTGTCCATCAACCATTATTGAACCACAACGGTGCAGTTTGGCTCTAAATATTTAGTTTGTCCGTCTTTCTTTGGACCCTCTGCAGTCTACTCAGTGGTAATACAACTGGTTGAACCTTTGCACAGAGTTTTGTTCTCCATGAACAACTCCCTCATACAAAATAACATCTATTAGTAAAAAGGACCTTCCTACAGACTTAATGCATGAAAGACTATTTAAAAATATCAAGTAGTCCTCTCAGCCATCTGACAGTAACAAATCAAACTCTGGTTGGAGATTTTCCCAGCTCCTCCACCTCCCTTTTAATCTAATCTGAACCTTGATACCAAATATTTAGCAATCAAACAGTCTTTTAAAATAGTGATGACCGGCCAAAATGTCCTCACAATGCAGGAATGTCGTCACCACAGAGGTAAAACAGGTAAAACAAATACACACATTCACACACACACACACACACACACACACACACACACACACACACACACACACACACACACACACACACACACACACACACACACACACACACACACACACACACACACACACACACACACACACACACACACACACACACACACACACACACAGACAGACAGACCAGCTGTGAGGTCCTGGCAGTGGTTCATGAACTCGGCGGCGCTGTGGATGAAGCCTCTCCTGCACATGCTCAGTGCGGTCTTCCTGTCCAGCCTGCAGGCCTTGTAGACGGTGGTGGCCAACGCCAGACACACGTCAGCCACGCCGGGTTTCTTCTGAGCATGCTCAGTCAGGATGTCGCCCATATCCTCAGAGAAGGTCAGTCTGCGAGGATAAAGACTGTTAGGAGCCGAGCAGCAGTAGTAGATCTTAAAAAACACATGTTGTTTTTTACTTGTTGTTGTTGACAGCGTGGGTGATCAGCTGCGTGGCTCCTTGCTGCAGGGAACAGTGGACGAGCTGCAGGGAGAGAGCAGCCGACAGCTTCTCACCGGCCGGGGCGGTCACCAGTAAGGCCTGGAGGAAGAGGAAGAGAGGGGGGAGAGAGCCCAGGGGCCTCTTCACACCTGGGAGAGAGGAAGGTGGACAGGAAGACGTGTTTTAAAAACAAACATGAAGCAATAAACAGAAACAAACTTTGTCTTGTTAAGCTCACGGAGGTCTGGAGACAATCTGTTTTATTGGCAGTGAGTTAGAAAAAGAACATCCGTTATTGGTTGGTTAGATATAAGTTCTTTAACGATATCACCACACTGTGTTTTTATACCTGACAATTTCTCCAGACATCTGTGAGCAACAAATAACAGCAAAAAAAATCAAAGTAATATAATATTAATATGGACAATTGTTTAAAAAAGTGGGGTTGTCTTGTGTACAATGACAACATAATGACGTGTTCACAGCAGATAGCAGAACATATTTTTGAATAGAGGAAGTACCAGAGTGACACTGGATCTGACCTACAGAGAGTGTGACATTATGGATTGTTTTGCCTTATTGTTGGATCATGAGACCGTTTATAGTCTGTCTTTTAGAGTTAATCACCCTTAAAGTGTAAACCAGTTTAACATGCAGTAGGGGAGTTCCTTAAGGACTTGTGTGATGTGTTTGCTGCCATTAAGTAAATAAATTCTTGACAAGTGAAAAAGAGGCTGAAGCCACATCTCTTCTGCAGAAACCGAACAAATTATTTGCCAAGAATTAAGAAAACCATAGACAACCTGCACAGATGTGGAGTTTATGATCTGCTTTAATGGTGTTATCTCATGTTTCACTTTTTGGCTTCATGGCAGAAAGACTAACAGTATCGTAGAGAAATGCACCTAAAGGTAGTCTTTTTTGCATCTTCAAAATGTCTGTCCAACAAATACTTCCAAGAACTAAGGAACCAGAGGAACTACACTTAAATCTGGTTGTACAGTTCAACTAACGGTAAGAAAGATTGTTTAAATGGTGGACATAAAAAAAAACTTAAACGGTGAAGCTGGTAGTCTGAGTGTGTGAGAGAGAGACATCTGCAGGGTAAAGGACAGACGACCAGGGAGAAAATGCGACCAAATCCGCACTGAAAATACGATACAATTATGGAACATTCAACTTCTTGGTTATTATTAATCACATAGTTGTTTCCCACCTTTAAACATCTCCATGGTGTCGAGGTTCCTCAGGACTCCTCGAGGAGATCTAGCAGCGAGGAGAGCAGCTTCCTCGTACTGAGCCGAATCGAAGAGCTCAATGAACCTAGTGGAGAAAGAAAGATGAATCAGAGAGCCTACAGAGCTGAGAAAAACTGACCAAGACTTGTTTGTGAACGCAGCACCTGTTCAGGTAATCTGACAGGAGTTTAGACTCGTCGACTCCGGTCGGCTCTTCATGCTCGAACAGTTTGGTGTCGATGCTTTGGCCTTCATCCTCTGTCACTGCAGGATGAGTGGGAAGATTAAAGGTGTGTGAATATAAAATAAATTGAATGTGACACCTTCACTTTAGCTAAGATATTTTATTCATAAACATTTTGATTATTACATGCTGGAATATCAAGGCAGGTTTTGATAATTATGATCAATGTTGCAAAAAGAACTTTTGTGTTTGTTAAGACGATCGATTTCACTGGGAGTTGGAACTTAATGAAATGATACCTGAAGCAGCAGAGAAAACAATATGTAGATAAATGCACATATCAATTTCTTGATCAAATGTGACAGAAATTGATATTTGTTTTAACTTGCTTTATTTATTCACCTTTGTATAACGTTTCCTATTTTCTCTTTTATTTTCTTATCGTTTTTTGTTAACTTTTAAATGTATCTATTTATTTTTGTTTTAAATGTATTTTCAAATGTATTTATTCATTTTTAAATTAATTCATTTATGTATTCATTTATAATTTTCCTTTTGCATTTCCACCCAATTTATTTCAAACTTATTAATGTCTGTATTATAATTTATTTTTTTAATTTACGCATTTCTTGTTCATTATGCAAATGATGGGCTGTGATCATCGACTACACATGCCTTGCTCCCATATAAAACCCATGAATATGAATCCCAAAGTCTTTAGTTTGTTTGCAGCAGTGTCTCACCGCCAGTCTGTCTGATGTTCTCCAGTGTGGAACCCAAGAGTTCCTCCAGAGGAACCTGCTGCTTCTCTTCCGCCCAGCTGGACAGACAGTCAGAAACTAATCTCAGACGCTTATATCTGAAGACAGACAGAAAAAAACCCAGAACATCATGATCACACATTTGGAGAATATCGACGACAGCTGCTCACGTGTCTCCCTCTGTTGGTATAAATCTGTGATTGTTGTAAATGTGGTAAGTTGATGTCTTATACAGCTACGTTTGTTTTCCAGCTGCTTCGGTTTCATTTAAATGTGAGCCACTTTACAGGACTCTTACAGGACTTTCAGTTGGTTGTTCTGGGTGCTCAGCTGGTCTCTGTGGTCCTTGGCGTTCTGCAGCTCGGCGTCCAGCTCAGCTTGGACCTCCAGAGAGACGCAGTGACTCTTCCTGTCCAGTAGAGCAGCTCTCTGGGATTCAAGATGCTTCAGGTGTTTGTCCAGAGCGTCTGGATCCTTGGATTCAGCTACCGTCAAACCTGGGAGACGAGACGGGTGTGAGGTTGAAACACAGATGTTTTACCAAAGATGATACAGTGTGAGACCTGCCTGCTTGGCAGATTATGTAATGGGCCTCTGGCCTGCTTGCCCATGGTTACTAACGATAAGTAAATAAAAGAGAAAATAGGAAACTTTAAACAAAGGTGAATAAATAAAGCATTAAAACAAATATCAATTTTTGTCACATTTGATCAAGAAATTGATATGTGCATTTATCTACATATTGTTTTGCCCATGGTTACTGGCCTCTGGTTACTAACATGTAAAAGGCATCCCATGTCTCCTACAAAACATCCAGATTGACACTGCGTCAACATTAAGCAGTCAAATCCTTAACAGCAACAAGGTTTTGGGGATAAAAGGGTCATTTTAGTTTGGACGGAGGGCTGAAACAGAGAGGAAAAAGATGTCTTTACAGATTTAACTGGCTTATTGTGAACGTATTCGGGAAAAGATGCAAAACAACTCTTTCAAAGCGTCTCTTCTTTTGTTTTGTGTCTTTTTGTAGTAGTTTTGAATATCTCAGTCATCATTTTGTGTCTTTTTGTAGTTCTACAGTGATAAATCAATTTAGCACTGAGGAACCGGAAAGGTACATTACACTTTATTCTAAGTAACCAGAGTATTAGAATCAGTAGTACCAGGTATCCATGTGCTCCGCTCAAGAGATGATTTCTGTCTCTTCATCTCCTCTTGAAGTTCTGCTGTTTCCCTTTTAGTTAAACAGATTCTGGAAGGAGTCAAAGAGAGTAAGGTAGTCAGAAAATGGATGGCAAGTTTCATTTAAAACCTCACTAAAATCCCTCAAACAAACTGGAAATTAAATGATACCAATGAACCCTAAAGCCCATGAAAAGGGGGGTTTCAAGTTTTCCTCAATAACTAAGGACTATGGATGCCACTGGAAATGTTCCACTGGAAATTACGATCTCAGTAATATTGCAGTTTATATACCAAAGCTTTTGTGTTCATGTAGGACCTCATCGTGGATGAAAATGTCCTCCAAACAAAGCACATAACACACACCTCTCCCTCAGGTGGGCGGCTCGTCTCTGGCAGGTTATTAGGGATTTTGGGTGTGACGTTAAGGCCCCCAGCGTCCACCGAGCCATCTTGGCCTCCTCCTCCCTCCTCTGCAGCTCCCGGATTACATCATCATACTCCGACTTTATGGTCAGCAGAAGTCTCTTATAGGTCGTTGCTCGTCCAATCACCTGTTGGAAACAAGACGAGGAAGAGAAATAACAAAAAGAGAGACCGATCAGAGTTGAAAACACATTGATCTAGTATCAGCACGTAGTTATGTCAGAGTGTAGAAAATACTCACAGGTTTCAAGTAAAACTACTGTATTCAAAACTTTATTTAAGCAAAAGTTAAAAAAATATACGCATCAAAATAGAGTATCAGGTAAAGGTATACTATGCAGAATGGCCCTGTACAGAATAATAATTGAATTGAATTATAATTATTGTTGCATTAATGTGTTCATCACTTTAATGTTGTGGCTGGTAAAGGTGGAGCTCATTTTAATTACTTTATATACTGCTATTAGTGTACTTTATTTTCTACTAATATTCTGAAACTCAAAAGTAACTGAATAAGTCTGATAAATGTTTATTTTTCTCTAACATGATGTGGAGTAGGACCATTAAGTGTAAAAAAACAAACAAACATTTGAGTAAAGAACAAGTAGCTCCTCCTGCTACTGCATTGTATCAAAAGTTACGCAGGATGACTAATTCCAAAGTTTATTGATTTTTAACTGCATTTAGTAGTGTTGTTACTTCAGTAAAATTAGTAATACCATAGAATAAAAATACTCTGTTAAATCCTACATTTCAAATCTTACATAAAGTAAGAAGTACAATCCATAATGTAGTGGAGTTGGAGTATAAAGTTACACAAAATGTCAAGCTTAAATTTAAGAAAAGAGTCATCATTTAGGGAGACAAGGCATATATATACACTCACCTAAAACATTAGATATAATCATGCTGACCACTTTAAAAAATACAGATTCCTCGTGGTATTTATCACATATTACAGTGGAAATATACTCAGTTAACAGTCAAATTATGAGCAAAATATAGTTAATATATAGTTACCAAAAGAAAAAGTACTCATCATGCAGAATGGATTATTTCAAAATGATATGCAACTAATATTAGATTATAATAATTAATTAATGTGTTCATCACTTTAATGGTGCAGCTGGAAAAGATAAAGCTCTTTTTTATTACTTTATATAATGCTGGGTGGTTTGATCTAACATAATATGTCATAATGTATTATATTATATTATTATTATTATTATTATTATTATATATTATGTATTTTTATTATTATTATTATATGTTATATTATTTATTATATTATTATTATTATTATTATTATATGTATTATATATGATTTTTCATGTTATATTATTATTATATATTATATATATTATATTATTATTATTATTATATGTATTATATATGATTTTTTATTTATATTATTATTTATTATTATTATATATATATTATATATTATTATTATATATTATATATGATTTTTTATGTTATATTATTATTATTATTATTATATATATTATATATTATTATTTTATGTATTATATATTATGATTATTATATATATATTTTTTTTATATATTATTATTATATTATATATATTATTATATTATTATTATTATATATATTATATATGTTTTATTATTATTATTATTTTTATTTATATTATTATTATTATATATTATATTATATATTATTATTATTATTATTATTATATTATTATTATATATGATTTTTTATGTTATATTATTATTATATATATTATATTATTATTATTTATTATTATTATATATTATTATTATTATTATATATTATTATTATTATTATATGATTTTTATATATTATATTATTATTATTATTATTATATGTATTATATATGATTTTTATGTTATATTATTATTATTATATGTATTATATATGATTTTTTATATTATATTACTATATTATTATATATTATATATTATTATTATTTTATTTTTTACTAATAACCTGATTCTAAACAGTGGTTAAAGCTAAAGTAAACACTATAATATCAGTATAATGAACAGTACCTTGCTGAACACGTGGCGGTAGAGGACGTACCGGAGCCGGTCCGGTCGGTCCTCCGGACACCGGAGACACCGCTTCTCTTGTTCAATGAACTCCTGCAGAGACGAGAAAAACCTCCCATCGTCCTCACAGGTCACAATGTCCGGTGTTGAGCTCACTGCGTCTGTGCTGAGAGACGTCAGTGGCTCAGACATTGTTGTTTTATTTAACACGTGGTTTTGTTTTTGTTTTTTCAAACTCAGGTATTTTACCTGTGATTTACTTTTTATTTTATTTTTTGTTAATTTTTTTAATTTCCTTTTTTTAAACATGCCCCAATATGCATTTAACTTAAATAACGATAGAGTTGACAAAAAAATAAGATAAAAAATAACTTTGTGTTATTTTATGCAGATAAATGTTTTTACTACATGCAACTTTGTAAAGTTGCGCTAAATATTTTTTACGACACAACTTTGCGTTGCTATGGTTACCGTTAAAGTTTACTCGGGAAATTATGTATTTTTTTGTTTTTATTTTTTTTTCCTTTTTAAACATGCCCCAATATGCATTTAACTTAAATAACGATAGAGTTGACAAAAAATATTTTAAACATGCCCCAATATGCATTTAACTTAAATAACGATAGTTGACAAAAAAATAATAATAAATCATCCAGAATATAAAATATTTGCAGATCATTTGGATCCAGCGTTACTACTCAACTTTGTGTTGCGCTTCGACCGCGTTGCTATGGTTACCGTTAAAGTTTACCTGGGAAATTATGTTTTTTTAATTTATTTTTTATTTATAGGTCGGTTTCCTTTTTTTAAAAAAATGTAATAAAATTATGCAAACATATTTAAGCCAACATTATTACGGGTTCGTTTGAAATAGCTCACAAAATAAAAAACAAACAAATATGTGTTGATATTGTCGATCAGGCACCTAACTTTGAGTTACTATGGTTACCTTTGAAGTTTACCTGGGAAATTATGTTTTTTTTATTTATAATTTATTTATAGGTCGGTTTCCTTTTTTTTTAAATTAAATTAAATTATGCAAACATGTTTAAGCCAACATTATTACGGGTTCGTTTGAAATAGCTCACAAAATAAAATAATAAACAAATATGTGTTGATATTTTCGATCAGGCACCTAGCTTTGACTTACGCTTCGACCGCGTTGCTATGGTTACCTATAAAGTTGACTTGGGAAATTATGTTTTTTTTAATTATTTTTTATTTATAGGTCGGTTTCCTTTTTAAAAATAAATAAATTAAATTATGCAAACATGTACAAATAGCTCACAAAAAAAAATAAAAAAAATGATATATTGATATTTTCCATCAGGCACTATAGACGGGCTACCCACCCCCGTGCAAACGCGGGCAGAAAACCCCGTCGCTCGCTTTCGAAAGCCCTCTTCTCATGATCCGCCATTACGAGTGAACCTGTGGTAAGAGCGTGCTCTGTCTTCAAACCGAGTTATAATCGCATAATAACGATTTAAACGTGTACATTTCAGCAGCTACGACAAGTCATAAGTGTTATGTGTTTTCTTGTGTAGGTGGGTTGAACGCCAGGATGCAGATTTTCGTCAAAACCCTCACGGGGAAGACCATAACCCTCGAGGTGAGTGAGCAGGGCTGTGGTGCGTTAAATGGCTGCGGTTATTAAGAGTTTTATTGATTTCATTGACAAATATGCGGATGTTTTGACACATAATTAACTCAAATGTAACTTTAATCATCACATATAGTGCAAGAACTTGTTAAAACACTGCAAAAGTGGATGTTTGCACTGTGGTAGCTAATAAATGAAGCTAAGCTAGAACACAGTAAACACGTGTGTTCCTCACATCTTCTCTATATGATGTGTTGTATTCAGGATAAAGAGAAGTTACAGGTCTGATGTGATGGCAGCTCTGGCCTGCAGAAGGTGTCATGGCTGACAAGTCTTCTCTCCACTTTCTCACAGGTTGAACCTTCAGATACTATTGAAAATGTCAAGGCCAAAATCCAGGACAAAGAGGGTGAGATACTGACTGGTTTCTTAAATGTGACTTGGTTTGGTGGCAGACAGGAAACTAATGGAGGAGCAAACACCTGGTTTCCCTTTTTTAATGTCCATTAGTAGCATCAAAGTTACATACTTGATGCATTGTTTGTTTTTCAAACTCACTGAAGCTACAGAACCAGTCAAAAGTTTGGACACACCTTCTCTTTCAGCTACTTTGAATAATCTAAAAATATAAAACATTCTGGTTTGTTGAGCATTTGTTTGTTTACCACATAATTCCATATGTGTTCCTTCATAGTTTGGATGTCTTCAATATTAATCTACAATGTAGAAAATAATAAAATAAAGAACCATTGAATGAGAAGGTGTGTCCCAACTTTTGACTGGTACTATATATGCGGAGTTAAACATTTACCCAAATTCAGTCTTGTACATGTGTCATGTTGTGAAAAACTCAGAGCGCCACTAGAAATTAAAATGCAGACCTGAGAATTTAAACTAAGTTTAGCTGCAATTTGTAAAGGGTTAAAGAACTGTAGAAAGGGTAAATGTAAGTAATAGATTGGATGACATGCAACAAAAGGACCTCAGATGTGGTCGGCATCTTGTAGCCCAAACATGTAATTAATGTTTTTGGGGGGAAATAACAGATCCCCTTATGAGATCAGACTGATTTCTTACTTATTGTAATATAAAGCAAATTGTAAAAACATTTAGGTTGTGGAAGTGAAAAGGAAATACGATGTGTGGCATAACTTCAGTTTAAGTTCCTTTTGATCAGTTTTTACCTGAAACGTGCAAAACTTAAAATATGACGAGGTGTTAAACGCAGCCAAACATTTAGGATTAAATTGATGTAAAAAAAAAATCTAAAGCTGCAGTGGTTTTAACATTTATATACTTCACATCTGCAGACTGTTTCAGTGTGTTGACCTGTGTTTTCTTCTCTGCAGGTATCCCTCCTGATCAGCAGAGATTGATCTTCGCTGGCAAGCAGCTGGAGGATGGCCGCACGCTGTCCGACTACAACATCCAGAAGGTGAGCTGAGGACAGATTGAATTTTAACTAAACATGGTTTTGTCTTTTGAAAGACCAACAAGCTGACTTCTACCACAATAACAAAACTCTTCTTCTCTTCAGGAATCCACCCTTCACTTGGTGTTGAGGCTGCGTGGTGGTGCTAAGAAAAGGAAGAAGAAGTCTTACACCACCCCCAAGAAGAACAAGCACAAGAGGAAGAAGGTCAAGCTCGCTGTGCTTAAGTACTACAAGGTACGAACAGTTAAATCATTTAAGTCTTGTGTTATAGCACGCAGTATCAACTGAGTCATCTGTTTACTATCTGCTCATGTTAGTTAGCAGTCAGTGGTGATGGAGTACATCGGTTACTATAATCATATTTGTAAGCAAAGATCCAAGTTCCAATAAGAACAAGTTTATTACAAAAGCAAAGTTAATTTATACAAAAGTTGGGTTTTGATAAAGTAATACTTTTGTCAGGTTTTTGAAAAAAAAGCTTACTAAGTTAATTCCTTCTGAAATAAAGCGTTCAATCTTTAATATTTTTATTTTTCTGTCCAGGTTGACGAGAACGGTAAAATCCACCGACTGAGGCGTGAGTGTCCCGCTGACGAGTGCGGTGCCGGCGTTTTCATGGCGAGCCACTTCGACCGTCACTACTGCGGAAAGTGCTGCCTCACCTACTGCTTCAACAAGCCTGAGGACAAATAGACGGACTGAACGGTGTTATTAATAAAAACGAAAATGTTTTGACACAACTCAAAGACTCTGTTTTCTCCAAGTTATTAATTTAACTGTTAGTCAGGATGGGAAAGGTTAAACGGTCAGTTTTTACAAACAAGCTGTAATTCAAATAACTACTATACATTTACAACAAAGTAGCAAATATCCATGGATAGTAAAGTGAAATGTTTTCTTCTTTCAATGGATATCCATCAAAACTGTATAAATATATAATTTTAGCAGGCCTGCTGCATGTCTTTGTTATAGATCATTACAAGCTGAATATTTGGGTGCAGGATTTAATGAAATTGAGTTAGTTTTTTTTTATTTGCTATTTCATTAAAAACAACTTAATTTGCAATTTAGTTGCAGCTGGACTGAGTTTATGCTTAAGGACCTTATGTCCCAGACCACAGTAAATAAGGTGATGGAAAACCTAACATTTGGTCTTTCAATAAATTTCAACGTTTATGTACCCAATGAACAACCCGCTCTGCCTTCAGACTCCAGAAAAGTAATAATAAAGTTAAGTTTAATTATAAAAGCTGCATGTAATTTAACACAAAATGAAAGATCTATTTTAAGGAGTTCTGACTAATAACAGTGTTTTAAGACTTGGGCTCTAGGAACTTAATGATTTCCCTCATTGATTTATGAAACTTTATAGAAACAGTTAAAGCAGTATATTAACAGTAAAAATAACAAGTAGGGTGCATTCCCTAAAATAGAAAATCGACATGTAAACTGTCCTTTCAGACTTTGCCCCCTGGATTCCTGTTTGTCAGTTGCAGTATCAGCGTCTGTCCAGCAGGTGGTGCTGTGTTCATAGACAGTCTGGGGAAAAAACTGCAATAACTTACAGTCCTCTGATCATTCTGATAAAACAGTATTAGTTACTATAAATATACAGTTAATTAAAATGGATAATTTGAATATATATATTTATATTGAAGAATCAGCCTTTTATCCAACCATTTATAAATTATCTTAAATATTAAGGTGGGAGATTGATATAGTTAATCAAAATAATTTTATATATACAATTTATGACAGCTAGGATTGTTATGTTTGAAACTTGAATCAGGTCAATATGATTTAATTTAATTGTTTCATTTCTTGTCTTTGTAACTCTTTTCCTCTCCAGATAAGAATAAAACATAATTTTAAAAGTAAACATCACAAGTCAATGATTTCAATTTTAATTATGTTTTGATTATCTATCACAATATTGAGTGACTTTGAATCATATTAATGTATTTGTATTTCAGAATTTAAAGCCACAACATTTTAACTTTGAATTTATGTAAGTTATTCTTTTCTTGGTTTCTTGTAAAAATCAAAACAAAGCTAGTAGGTTTTGATTTGTCCAGAATTGTATATATTCTTGGGATATTGATTAAATTTGGCAGGTTAAGATTAGTCAAAATATTTTTATTTTTTTTAAAAAAAAAGGAGAAATAAAGATGGTCTTTAAATCTTTTATAACAACATTCATAGTCATAAAAGACTTTATAATCTATTTTTTCTAAATTTTAATCTATTTTCTTATTTTCCGAGCAGAATTGAGCTTCCATGAGTCAAAACAAAAAACAAACCACAGGTGAAAGAAGAGTTTGTGTACTAAAATAAGGTTATTTACTTAAAAATCGTTACATTGGACAGACTGTATACAGAGTTTTTCATTTCCTTGGTAAACTCATAAGGCACCGAACCAGATGCTGTACAAAACAACAACACCAAAACAAAAACATTACAGATTTACATATTAGAGATTATTCCTATACGGGGAGTTTTCTTGCATATTTATTACAGAGAAAAACACTAAAGTCACTGCTTTTTAATGTGAACTGTATGAACGGTTTGCTTCATTCACACACACGCACGTGCACAATGAGCCAATGTGTGCACGTTGACCGACTGCTGAGGAAGGAAAACCTGCAACAGTCCAACATTTTAGATAAATCTGTGTCCAGTACAGAGAGAGGTCCATGGTGTGTTTAGCCTAGCTTAGCACAATTACTGCAAGCATGGGGAAGCTACTAGCTTAGCTACAATGCTAACTGCTGCTAAAATGTCTAATTTCATATTTCTGTTTCTACACCAAACAGATAAAACACAGTAATCCAAAATATTAAGATATTTCTTTTCATGGTGCGAAGCTAAGAGTTTCCCCTCGCTTCCAGTCTTTGTGCTAAGCTAGGCTAAACACGTTCTGGACTGGTTTCCCACATATTAATAATGAGAAGGTTTAGTCCCAAAAGGCAACTGAAGTAATGCTTTTAATGCCGTAGAGTAAAGAATAATTGAAATAAATTCATCTCAAATCCCAAAAAATCTGATTAATAGAGTGAAACCTAAGTGGGAGGAGCTAAAGTTAATCTAGGAACAAATTTAGAGTAACCGAGGGCCTAAAACTCTCACTTTTTTTTTTTTTTTAAATCATTTGAAATTTTTACCTCAGAGACCTCAGTTAAAATTAACTGACAGAAATACTAAAATAAATCTGAGAAATACCTCCTTCACTCATTTATGCTTTCTCTCTGGATGAAAAGATAATAATATGGGGATTCAAAATTATCATTTTTAAAGTAAAGATTACAACCCAAGTCAAAGAAATGAACAGGTTTGACTTTAAATCGCAATTTTGACCTTTTTTGCATCATATTTATGTCTTTGTATCTCAGAATTGTATTTAATTGTTACATACCAGTTGGTTTGTCTTCTGGTGCCAAACAATCTTTTTAAAAATTCAAAACACAGCTGGTGTCAAACTTTTGTCAAACTATGAACAAACTTAATACTGAATTAAAAAAGTAAGCTATAATGCTTATTTTTCTATTACTAAGTAGTAAAATGATGCCTGCAATGTTAAAAACAGCAGTCAATGAGCAAACTTCATTGGATTATTGAACAGATTAAGAGATGTGGGCGTTGATTCAGAGGTCAAGGGAACCAGAATAAGTTAAAGCTGAGCAAAAAGGAGTTAAAACTACCAAAAAGCTAAACTTATTTAATGTGATATTTCTGCACTTTGTTCAGTAAAGAGAGGCAGAGTCCGTCCCTTCCGGTGGACCAACATTGGACTATATTTCTAAATAAATATGTATGGTAGTAAACGGCAAGAAACAAATTGTGCCATGAACTACACATGAATGTCAATTTGAAGGATACTTTTGCAACTCAAGAAAGTCGCATTTTGTTGTAAAACTGTGGAACTATGAAACATCTTAATATTAAAAACTACATACCCAACACGGCTAAGTGAGCTTGTGTAGCTAGCTAGTGTTGGTGACGTATACTGTGAGATACAAGGAATGTAGTTTACTGATTGGTTTCATACAAACCTAATTAATACTAACTGCAACTTTCTTGACTTGCAAAATGATCCTTTAAATTGAAAAAAATAATATAAGTAATTCATTCCACAATTTTAAATTGAATCAATAATTCATTTGTGTCTTTCCGATGACTACCATTCACATCTTTACCGAAACAATGTCCCACGTCGGACAGCGGCAGAGGAGGGACTTCGCCTCTCTATTGTAACTCTGGTCCTTTAGGCTCCACCCACTGAGGTTTAACTCAACCAATCGGATTTCCCTGTTGCCACAGCAGCAGCTCAACCTCTTTATAACTGATCAATCTCCTGACAAACATCTGACAGACAGACAGGATGTGGACAGACGGACGGACAGACAGACAGACAGGACGGTAGACGTCTCCGTTAGTGACTCCATCATCGTCTCCTGGAGTCGGCTGGACGTCAACACCACTGCAGCAAAGTGTCCTGGTGTTATTTTAAATCCTCTGGTGAGTAGGCACGGCATCTAATGATAACATTTATTTACACATTAAAATTCACATATTATAATAGTACCTTTTTTTATAATTAACTCTACTTTTTTAGAGTGGAGATATATTTCAATATGGCAGGAGAACTCAGTCCTGAAGTAAAATAAAAATAAAAAATTAAATTGGCATTTTTTAGCGTTTTGAAACAGCCGGAAAATGGAGGAAGGCGACGTGGGTCCTTTAAAAAAAAAAAAAAAAAAAAATCTGTGTTCATTCACAACGAGCATCAAAGCCCTCGGCCTGTTTTCCTCCATCAAAATTATCTTTATCGTCTCGTTTGGCTTTCACAGAAAGCGTCAAACCTGGCAGAGAGAGGAGGAAGAGGAAGGACTCCATTTTTGTTTCCAGACGGACTGAAGATGGAGGAAGGAGGAGACGCAAAGTTCAGCCCTGAAATGGGTCCATTATTATCTCCCAACTTCTCCTCCTCTTCCTCCTCCAGATGAGGAGGGGATGCACTGAACCTGAGCCGGTCCAGGTCAGGCTGAGTGTGTTCAGGGTTTCAAGTGGGACGAAAAGGAGGAGGAGGATGAGGGAGGTCAGATCTTGATGTCCTGGGATTCCACCATCTTGGCGAGCGTCTTCTTCACTCTGAGGATGGTTAGACGGGAGGCGGGGTTATGAGCCCAGCACTCTGACATCAGCTTCAACATGGCCCGAAGGCACTGCGGAAACACAGAGAACAGACACGGTTAGGAAAATAGCACTCAAGAGTTTTTTTTTTTTATTATTGTTTGAGCTTTTGGGAGTTTTAAAATGCTTTTTACATTTTACAGACAAAAAATGTCAAAATAATAAATATTCTCATGTTTTAGCTTCTCAAATGTGACGATTTTATGCTTTTCTTCATCATATATGACAGCAAAGTTGAGTTTTGGAGTGTTGGTTGCACAAAACAAGCACTTTAAATAAACCTCCATGAGCTTTTGAACGTTTTAACATGATTTTTTTTTACAATTTTGCTTCAGATTTACGTCACAATAAATGTACTTTGTTTGGGTTTTGGACTGTTGATTGAAACAAAGCAAGAGATGAAAGTCTCACCTCATCACTGTTCCAGCGGTTGGACACCGTCGGCCTCAGTCCTTTAACACAAACCACCTCCAGCATGTCTTCATAAGACGGGTCGGAGGGCACCATCTCATAGTACGGCATCTGGTAGTCCTCCACAATACCTGAGCACAGAGAATCAATACATTTACTTACACACAAACATCTGGAAAACTTCTGTTCAGAAAAATCTTAACAGGTAAAGTTTATAAAGTATATTAGAACAAAACTATTGTAATTTCATTGTCTATTTACATACCCAATACTTTGATGATTAATCGTCTTAGTTTAAAAATGTCTAAAAATGTTGACATCGTAACGTCTTATTTTCATCAAAACTCTGAAGAGATTCAATACTCTGTCAAATAAGACAAACTAAAAACAGAAACTTAAATGATTCACATTATCAGAATTGTTTCTAATAACTTTTCTGTTAATTGAATAATCCTTTCAGAGAGTTACTGTAAAGTATAAGTAGTTATAGTAGTAGTTATCCTTTCTATTATTATAACATTGTTTTGTTAGAGGCCATACTCTCAATCTTTTTCTGGGAGTTGCTTTAATTTTTATTAAATATTTAAATATATCCAAGAATGTTTTAATATTATTTTGCAGAAACATGCTTTCACCAGCAGGTGGAGCCACCTCGTTTAATCAAAACTATGACTGTAATTCTGCTCTGAGTTCATTTCCTGAGAAAGGGGAACAGCTGACGTAAACTCACTGGAGTATTATACCACAGAATTCCTTAAGTGGCAGAAAATTACAGAAATGTGTTCTGATGCTAAACAAAACTGTGAAAAATGGCCTTCACTGCTTCCTCAATTTGTTTTTGTTGGCTGACTAAATGTACAACACTTTAAAATATTTTTATCTCTAAAGAAAAAGATCAAATCATCACATCTTAAATTTAAGCAATTACCAAGACCTCTGAGACATTGTGGTGCCTTTTCCGATTAATCAAGAAGTTAATAGACAGCTTAAATAAATAATGAAAATAATTTAGAGTTGCATATTCTCAATTAATTATTTAGCCTGTGAAATATGAATATAAAGAAATGTAATTTAAAAAAAGCTGAAACCAGGAAACTTTAGTTTTTTGCTTGAAAAATGACTGAAATGATTAAAAGTTGCCAGTTAAATTACTATTGATCGACTAACTGTTGCATCTCTAGATTAATATGGACAAACACTCAGTGTTCACGTTATTAGGAAAACCTGTACAGTCTAATGCAATCCGATACAACACAAGAGCGTGTGTGTGTGTGTGTGTGTGTGTGTGTGTGTGTGTGTGTGTGTGTGTGTGTGTGTGTGTGTGTGCATACCTCCGGTGACGCAGCGTCTGGCCATCTCCCAGATGAGGAGGCCGTAGCTGTACATGTCGGCCATGATGTAAGCCTGGAAGTGGTTCTTATTGAGGCTCTCGTCCAGGACCTCAGGGGCCATGTAGCGCCTCGTCCCGACCCGGGTGCTCAGGGGGACGTCCACCTCGTTAGTGTCGCTGTGGCAACGCAAACGAGAGCGCCGTTAGTCACATGCTGAGGTCACACGCTGAGGTCACAGTAGTAATGCAACATGTGCTGTGGAAGAGAATCGCCTGCGTACCTGTTGAACTTGACGGCGAGGCCGAGGTCGGCGATGCAGCAGGCGCCGTTCTTCTTGATCAGGATGTTCTTGCTCTTCAGGTCTCGGTGGGCGATGGCCGGCTTTCCCTGCGTGCCGTAGATCTCGGTGTGCAGGTGGCAGAGGCCGCAGGCGGCGGAGTACGCCAGTCGCAGCAGAGTCTGCGTGTCCAGCGTGGTCAGCTTCAGGAAGTCGTACAGAGAGCCGTTCTCGTGGTAGTCGGTGATGAGGAAGAGCTGCGTGAAGGCGCCGGTGCCTTTGATGTCGGCCGCGATGAAGCCTGCATGACGGAGAGAGACATGATTGACAGGTCAGACCTCCACTGATGAGGGAATATGTAAAAAACCCTGCGAGAAACTATTTCCAGTTCATCCAGGACATCATTAAAATCTTTAATACAAATTATGTTTCATTTCCTCTTACAGAGCATCAATGTCAGCTTCAACTAATTCTTTAAATATGTGATAAAATGTTAAAAAGGTCAAATGTTTTAGCTCCTTAACTACAAATCATGTTTTTATACCTCCATACTGAGACAACTACATCAAAACTCCAGCATTAAACGTACCAATAATTATGATAAAGACCCAAAACTGTGAAATTATTATAATTCTTATTACATAAATATCTGCCAGAGACTCAACTTTAATCTTTACAATTGTCTGCATCCTTGAATTTTCGAATCTTTATGAAAATTTGTATTCATACCTCACTTTATTTTTTGCCTGAATTTTATTCTGTTTTATTTGACACCTTTTAATTGATATGTTAGAAATGTACAATTTGGTATAAAGTACCTCAAGCTGCATTTTATGTATGAAAGGCTTACAAATGTGTATTATTATTGTATTACAAAGAAGATTCCTGAAGTCTTTTCCTAGAGTTCCATTCATTCTGTAACACACACACACGCCTCTTCCTCTTTAAATGAATTAGTGTATCTTCAGTACATCAGAGCGCCGTTGTGTCTCATCAGTCTGACAGACGACGCTCCCTGTCATTAGTTTAAATCATCAACCAAATTAAAAATCAATGGAGGTATTGATCGGTCCTGGAGTCCTGCAGTCTTGTTCTGCCGCTGACGTTTACAATTAAAAGGGTGCTTCACAAAGTTTTAAATCTGTCTGGAAGTGGAAAAAACAACTAAATGTTCTTTCTTTTATTCACTTTGTCCTTTTCCTAACTGCCTTTAAAGAACCTGTTGTATAAATTAAGTACAAGTATATTAAGTTTAAGTGAAGGATGTGATTTGGTACCCAGGATGTTTTCGTGTCTCATCAGGACCGTCTGGTAGATCTCCGTCTCTCTGAACCAGCTGGCTTCCTCTCGGGTGAAGAAGACTTTGACGGCCACCTTCTCTCCCCTCCAGCGGCCGAGCCACACCTCGCCGTACCTCCCCTTACCGATCTGACGCACCATCTGGATCTGCTTGGCGATGGTCCGTTGCACCTGAGAGAGGAGGACAAAGAGATGGGGGGAGAGAGGGGAGGTTTTTATGATGAGTGGAAGTTTAGTTGCTCATGGAATATTTAACAAGAGAAATAATTCCACCTGAAACTAATGGTTTACACTCAGTTTACGAGCGCTACAAACACATTTTGGTCCCCAAAAAAGAAACGAAGAAGAAATAAACCTTAAAAAAGTCCATGTTGGTGTCAATACAATTATCCAGATCCTAAAATCTTATATTTATAGATGAAATAAATAGTTAATAAATTGATTGAAAGAAATGATTCAGAAACTATTTTGATAATCAATTCATTGTAATGCCTAAAATGTAAGTTGCAGCCCTAGTATTATGAATGATTCTGTTTTTAAAAAATGGGGATTACTAGATTTGCTACCTTCAAATGTACATTAACAGAATTCAAGTATTGTAGCATCACAAGTATAACACCAAACAATCAGGAGGAAAAATACATGAACGTGTTTGAGAAGGTGAGATCATTTTCAATATTTTCAAAGTGATTGGATTGCTTGTTGCCATATTTGTATTAAACCCTTCTTGCAACATTTCAAACAACCCCAAAAAATGTATTTAATTAAAAAAAAAATTAAAGAACTGAAAAAAGGCTGGCAGATTGTGATCAGGTATGAACTGAAACCATGTGACATGGTGTATCATACAAGTTTAACTTCAGACTCTAAATTAGGAAGAAACTGTCAGTGTAAATAGTATTATTTTAATTTAGAATGTGGAGTTTTATGTTATTAATGTGTTTGTGTGTCCTCCAGGTGCAGTGTTATGTCCCTACCAGCAGGGGGAGCCCGGAGCCGCTACCAGAGCTCTGTGATTGGTGGATGAGGTCTTTTAGCGACTCTCCAACAGGGATGAAGACCTCCTGCTCCAGATCCTTGTGATACCGCTGACGCTCAGTCTGCCACTTATACCTGCCACACAGAAATATATTACTTAATACAGAAAAACAGGAAGTTTATTACAACCTACAGTCACTTCTACCCGAGAGACTACCTTTATTAAGAAGGTTACATGGCATGCACGTCTTAAAATGATGAGATTTTTAGTCTATAAGGTGATGAGGACTATGTCCTACCTGTAGTAACAGACCACGGTGACACAAATCAAAGTGCAGCAGCAGACCGTCATGGAGATGAGGAAGGCCAGCCAGTGAGGGCTGCCATCTGCAAAACAAAACACTGGAGGTTACCTCAACGTTCACCTGATAAAGACCTGAATCCCTCAGCTAGGGGGGGGGGGTGGTGTTAATGTTACCTGGGGGAGGCTGAGGGGGAGGGTGGGCTGCAGGTCTCTGTTGCAGAAGTCGGTGTTACAGCACTCGATCGTCCTCCTGGTCTGAGCGTTGGGAGAGTCCTGTCGAGAAAAACAATCATACGATCAATCGATTGAACATTGTGTTCAGTCTCACAGCTGACAGGAACAGAGACACTCTCACAGATATGGTTCTACTTTTAAACCTATGGATCAAAGCATTAGATCAACTTTTACCTTCGTTTTAAGGAAATTACTCCTTTCTTTGCCTAAATTTAGGAAAGCTGCAGAGGAATCCTGACCAGTTAGAGTTGCAGACATCAGCATATATTCTGCATAATATGAGGTCATTACAAAAATATTATCTTGGCAAAAAACAAAAAAAAATTGTAATTCTCTCTCGACATTAAACAAGGCTCACACAACCTCATAGCAACAGGGAAAATTCACCTTGGAAACTGATGATTTTAGTTTTGTTTTCTACAAATATTATGAGAGAACTACATCACGTCAACATCATTTCTATTTTGTTGCTGAGAATGACGTGAAACAGCGAAGTCACACGCTTAAGAGTAGTCCTTCTTGCTGAAAGTCAGCTTCATAAATGACTCTCTACTCTGAAGTCTGATTATTTTTAGTCCTAGTTTAACTGAGATCTGATGAGTAAAAAAAAGGAAGAAATTTAGGAGCACAAATCTCAATAATCACAGATAGACAGACGGAAACAGAGATAGTGTGTGTGTGTGTGTGTGTGTGTGTGTGTGTGTGTGTGTGTGTGTGTGTGTGTGTGTGTGTGTGTGTGTGTGTACCTTGCACTGGAAGTGTGATCCTTCATACTTCATGCAGCCGGAGGTGAGGATGGCTTCACCTTGCTCATCTTCCTCGATGATGGCGAAACACTGACCGTTGGTCCTAAAGGAGACACACAGATCAGTCATACGGATCAATAACAATGACTTTAACCTTCTGTGGCTGATCAGCTGCTCTTCTACCGTCCTCAAAGCTGGACTGAATGTTTCGGGGCCCTTAGTAGGATTTCGTCTCTGCCGTCTCTACTCACTGGCAGGTGTTGTTGGTGGCGTCCTCGGGACAGTGTCCGGAGCAGTAGCAGCTGAGGAAACGGGCGGCGTCCTCGGGAGCAATGGTCGAGTCCTCGCCGGGCCGTCGAGCCTCGGGTTTCACCCCGGTCCCCTGCAGGACGTGGTCCGGGTTCTGACCTGCAGCTGGAAAGAGAAACATGAACGGAGTCAGAACCAGTTTAAAAGTCAGATTCACAAACAGTTTCAGTTTGATTATCTGCATCTCAGAGTGTTTTATTGAATTTCTTTCAGGAATAATTCTTTAGACATTACTGGAAAAGAAGGAGATCCGATCTAATCTCATTTAATAATCTTAATATAAATTCAGTTTTAAATCCAGAACTGATGAGTGGAGAGCCGAGAGAACAGACTTCAGGTCAGATTTATCAGAGTGACTCCTGCTGGAGGTGAAACATTCCTCCTCTATCAGCGGGACAACAACAGGAGGAGGAGGAGGAGGAGGAAGAGGAGCTCCATAAAAGGACCAAAGGCTATTTATACAACCATTAGTGTGTCCACATTTTAGGCATTTTTAAATCCCATAGTGACTCCAAAATCACAACAAGCAACCAAAAGTAATCAGAGTTAAGAGATGAAATTACTTTCCATTGACACAATGGAAAGTTTATTTTTTAAATCGTAAATAAAATGTGCCTCATTAATTGTCATTTTAAAGATTGTTATTTTAATTGTGTGCTTGTGTTTTTCATTTGTCTTGGTCAGGATTTCTATTTTTAATGGGAACTCTTTGTTTTATTGCAACAACAACTGTTGATTATTGTCGATTATTTTCAACAACTGCAATTTATTGCTTTGTCTGTAAAATGTCATATGTGAAAAATTCAGATATCGATAATACATTTTCTATTTAAAAACCATACAAAGCACAAGGCAGACAATAAGCACATTTAAAAAGGGGTTGATACCGGCAAACGCCCAGCTAGTTAATTCATTTTGTCAATCGACTGGTCACTTCAGCTTCAACAGACAGACAATATTCTTTAAAATGTTCATCAAAGGAACAGAGAGGTAAAAAGGTCAGACAGGGAGGAGAAGTTGTAATCCCTCCATCCCTGTGCCTTCTCATCCATCCCTGTTCATCCCTCTCTTATCAGTCCACCTTAACTGTCTTTTGTTTATCTCCCGTCCTCCTTTAATCCCTCACTCCCTTCGTTCCATTACCTTGTTTTACTTTTAAATCAACTTCACGTCTCACGTCTCTCATCTCTCATCTCCCTCTCCCTCCCTTTAAGCTCAAAGTAAAAACACTGAGGTGTGCAGACATGCATGTAGTCATGTCTGGACATGAACTACCTGCACAGCTACACTTTGAGCTGCCTGGTAACCACAGCAACAGTCGGTCTGTCTGTGCGTCTCACCCTCTCTCTCTCTCTCTCTCTCTCTCTCTCTCTGCTGCCACCACAGGAAGTAAAATCTGGCTCTTTGGTTCAGAGACAGCGCTCCAGATAATCTAATAGACATCTACTGTGACTCTGCAGACTGGAACGCAGACTCTGACTCATGTTTGATGGACGTACAGAGTGAAAAAGCAGAATATTGAGAATAAAGATGCCCTGATTTTGACGAGCTGCCTCACACTGAGCTGAGTCGGCACATCCCTCTCTCGGCTTAGGGCAGCTCTGATTGGCTAAGAGGAAAAAAAAGTTCTGCGTGACTGAAGCGAGGAAGGAAAAGTTAAGGGAATGGTGGGTGTGCTGAGGCTGGAAATGGCTGCTCTTGTTTCTGTCTCCGTCCACATGTGTGCTTAATTGTACCGGCAGTCACAGTGGAGACTGAGGTCTGGCAGAGAGCACGCTGGGTAATCAGACTCTTAAAGTCACAGTGCTGTTTCAGACCCACTGTTTATTTACATCCAGCAGCAGCAGACTGATGAAACACTCTGATCTGTCAGCTGCTGTCGTCTCGCTTTTTAAACACCTTATCTGCTGGAGGAAAACTGCCAACATGGACGCTGAATTTCGGGTTGAAGCAGTCGTTGTGGTCTGCAGACACAAAGTTAACTGCTCAGCTCTCATGCAGAGAAACTTTACGACTGAGAGTTAGTCAACAGTGACTCACTGTCTGCAAATATGTAGCATATTAAAGTTGATAAAACTAAAAGAGGAAATCAATACAGCTAAAAGAATGGATCAATGGAAAGAAAAATAAACTGCATTTATCTTAATAATCATTGTTTCATTTTGCAGCTTCTTAAATAAACAGATTTTCTGCTTTCTTCCGTCACATATTTATATTTTCTAAAATCAATATCTTTAGGTTTTTGACTTTTGGTTGAACAAAACAACCATTAAAGACATCACTTTGGCTTCTCTGTGACCATTTCATAGTTTTTGGAACATTTTATAGACAAAAAATTAATCAGAAAACGAATCAGCGGATTAACCAACTAGAAAAATGTCCCTATAGTTTAAATCCTAAAACAATATAATATGCTAAATAAAAAATATAGTAGATACGGTCGATAACAATAGAACAAACTATTTTGGTTTTAAAATGTAACAGCTACAACACGTTAGAGAGGAAATTAAGCACATATATGGATGAAAGTATGAGGGAAGGAATGTGGGTTAAAGCAGACTGGGGAGTGCTTGTTTTAGATCTTGCCATGTCCCTGTTGATAAAAGTGGGTGCTCAGTTCTGGGACGAAGCAGTTGGTGTGGTCTGCAAACACAAAGTTAGCTGCTCTGCTCTCATGCCGAGAAACTTTACGACTGAGTTAGTCAACAGTGACTCACTGACTGCAAAAATGCAGAGACATAAAGATGGTTTGATCAAACTGGATGGAAACCCACACTATAAAAAATGGAAATAAAATATGGTAAAGAATAATTAAGATGCAGATAACAAGAAACAGCACTTTGGGTTAATAAATACTTCAGTCTATAAAGTGTCCCTCCTCTCTTTAGTTCAAAACTGTGCTGAAGGAAGTATTTAGCTCCTTTACTTCAGTAAAAGTACAAATACAACACTGTAAAAGTACTCGGTTACAAGTAAAAGATCTGCATTCAAAAAAGTTACTTCAGTTAAAGTATGTAAGTAAAATGTACTTAATGTATTAAAAGTAGAACATTGTCCCCTATGACTGTTATATACTACTATTAAATATTACATCATGAGATTATTATCAATAACTAATGAGTGAATGTGGCCTAGCTGCTGGTAAAAACAGGCCAAAGAGCACTTGTTTTACCTCCTGGCCCGTCCCAGTTGCCGTTTTAAAAGTGCGGGTGGAACGGTATCTGAAAGTCATTGTTATCTTCTCCTCTGTGTTTGAAATGTACCAGACTCACTCTAAACTACCCTGAGGTGGTAAACTCCACCCGTCTGGTACAGCATACGTAGCGAAATAAACAAATGATCTGCAAACACTGTGACCTTACAGCTGTGAACTTTAAAAGATAAAAGTCGATTAGTTGGTTTCCAAAAGATTAATCTCTTAATCTTAATTAATGTCTCATTATAAATGAATAAATGATGAGTTATGGTCTGTTGGTCATCAAGGCAATCAACTAGCGTCGTCACTTATGGCTGAAAACATTTTTGGGACCAATTTTTCACAATATATTTACATTTTTGGGGCTAAATGAGTTGCGGCTGATATACTTTAAACTATTGTTGTTAGGGATATCCCGCCTCTGATTAGACATCATTGGACTCTTGTGTCAGGCACCAAAATGTGCCTAAAGCACAACTGTATCAACAACGGTCAAGTAGTCAAATAGATCCATACATTTTTTTATTAAAGAAATGTATTTGAAAATCTGCTTGTGTTTATACAACATTGAACATTTGAGAGCTTTGGCTATAAAAAGGTGTTTTGTAGTAAAGTTTCTGAACTATATCTCAAAGCAAGGTATCGAAAAAAGTATAGTTTTTTAATCTTACCAACGACACCCAGCCACCTTTATAAAAATAATTTTCTATTTCAAATGTTACATGAGGGTTAAACAATGATTTGCTTACACATTGTCATGAGGAGCTGGCTGTGGGCAGTTCCCTCGGAGTAAAGGCTGATTTATGTGTATAAACCTTCATTTAATATGTCTTTACGAGTGACTACAAACAGACTGAGTGACGCCTGCTGCTGCTCGTCTAAACAGAGACAAATAACAGGAGAGAAGAGGGAAGACAGGACAGCTCGGCTGTCAACCACTGAAACCCCGAGAGGACGATCAGTGTCACCTCCCTCTGCTCCTCTTCCTCCTCCGTCCTTGGAAACAGAGGAGGAAAAGGGGGAGGAGAGGAAAAGCAAGTGTATGAGATGAGAAAGCAAAAAGGGACAAACTGCCTCTGAGGCTGAGCGGGTGAAGATGATGTATTGCTGTAAGGATTCAATTCAGAATCAACTCTCGATTCGATGAATATAAAGGAGGGAGCTTTTTTTCATTTTTTCTTACTCGAGTCCACTGAGCATCAAACCGCTGGCTCGTGTCCTCACTCCACTGAAATATAATATGAAACATAACTGGCAGTTAAGCTAAATGGTCTTGATCAAGGTCACTGTCAAGACCTGAGAAAAGTGCAGCAGTACACATCTACTTTAATTGAAAACATTTACTGCAGCATTTTTTATGTAAGAGAATAAAGAAATAAAAGTGAAATCACTGGTTAATAGTTTTTTTTGGTAAAAACAGAAGTTGGGTCTGAGTGTAGAGACATCAAGGAGGGAAAAATGTTCGGTGGTCTGTTTAAGATTTTCTGGAGGTGATGGAGTACAAAGCTTTTACACAATACTTCAATCTCCATATCGCAAAGCTCAATTTTAAGTTATTGAATCCCAATTTCACCCAAATACTGCCTTCTTTAAATCTGAACTTCAGATGTTGTGCTGTAGACTGTCCTGAAGCTGCACTTTACCCTCACTTCCACCTTTTTGTTTCTGCAATTACATGTTATCAACTAACATTATTACAGAGGAAAATTTGGGCATTTGTTAATCAATTCAGTATTGTAGAAGATAAGAATTGTTAAGTTAATTATAAAGCCATATTTTAATCAAGACGTATGATTAAGCTTGCCAAAATTGTGTTGATATGATAGTTTGATGAAATACTTAAAAGCCTTCCAGGGTATTTGAAGTTCGGTAAAGCGACATGTGGAGATCCGTTTTAAAATAAATATTAGAGTGGAAAGTATTTCGGGTGGAACCTCGTTGATCCAAATAAATATCCTGAATATCAGCAGAGAATCTCAACTGTTCAGAGGACCGACTCTGATTTCTTCTGAGTCCTGGTGGTGTCTACGGTCTGACGGAGGAATCGGGATACAGAGGAGAGGCAGGTTTTCTCTTGTTACAAGCTGTCATCACTTCTGCAGGTCGACAGGAGAGGACGACACACACAGCTGATGATCAGAGAATGTGATCCATCCCTGATACAACATCCTGAACCAGTTATGTCACCTTTCTGCCCCTCAACACTGTTACTGTATCACCTGAGAGTAGTTGTACAACTACATCCACAACTGCAAAGGCATTTCAGCTTAGTTTAGCTAATTATTCACAACCTCCACATTTCAGTTAGTTTGTCAGTACAGAAAAGACAAAAGATTCCTCAATTAAGTCAAAAAAATACAAGAAAAAAGTTTTTAAAAATTCAGTTTAGTGCTGAAACAATTAGTGCATTTATGATAAAGATTGAACCTGATAGCTAATTAATTGTTTAAGTCATTCATCAAGGAAAAATGCAAAGCAACGAACCAGTGGGCAACGCCACACTAAATCTGTATAAGAAAATAGTTATTTCTGCTCTAAATATTGAGTTTAACACCTCTAATCAAGCTGCAGCCCTGATTATCCTCCCATGCCATTCATATCTCATTAGTCTTAATTAAATAAAATAAAAAATCTGATCAAGAAACACACAGTTGATGCGTGACATCGGCCACAACTCTCGGTCTCAGTGACAGAAAAGATCAAGTGTGAGGAAATAAACACTATTTCAAAAGGGCGACTACGTCTCCAGGGGGACTGAAGGATATTTCCGGAGAACAATGGCTGTTTGGAGCATTTAGCGCCGCTGACAGCTCGTTCAGCGCCATACAGGAAACTGTTTAACTGCAGAGAGGAAACGAGAGCGGCAACAATCAGCTCAACAGCTTCCTGCAGCGACGGGTGGTGGACGGGATAGAGGGAGAGATTTCAGAGGGCCAGAAAAACGAACTCCGCCACATTCAGACCATCATTGGAAAAAACAAGTCCCAACTAAACAAGAAATGATCGAATACTATGAATGTTGAAGCTTTTTGGGGATGCATGCAGGCTTTTGAATGATCGAAAACATCGACAAACATTTGACGCAGAATACGTGAAGCTGAAGTGAACGGTTGCAGGTGAAAATGTGAATAAATAGGATGGAAAAATTGTTTGATAAGGCGGGCAGAAACGGTCTCTCCTTTTCCTCCACAGATTACTGTGTTTGTGTGTGTGTGTGTGTGTGTGTGTGTGTGTGTGTGTGTGTGTGTGTGTGTGTGTGTGATAGCACAGTCTGAGTCAATCACAGTCGGTAACAGTCGGCTGAGCACCGCCCTGCTCCTATCAGCCCGCTCTGTGTGTTTGTAGGTCACAAGGTGACCTTTCTCATGTTCAGAGCTGCAGTGTCTGTGTGACTATTGACACATCCACTGTATGCTGAAGAAATCAGGAAAAACCCCACATGCATTTCCCAGATTAAACCCTTTAACCGTCATCCAAAAAAACTAAGCTTCAAAACCTTTACACCATGCAAAATATTCTGCACTTAGACCTTGTTTCAGATGTGATCCATTTAATGCAATATTTTGTACGTCGCATCTTGCACTGAATCACGGCCCAAAAAACGAAATAATTATACAAATATAAAAGTTTCAAATATTTTAAAACCAAGAAAAGCAGCAAATCCTCACAAAAAAAGAAGCTGCATGATAAATAACTTTGTCCGTGTTCATGTGTCACTTTGGTGTTTAAAAGGGTTATTTTGGATTCACCAAAATTAAACAATGGAGGCATCGGTACTTTAACAACTCTGATGTTCTGTGAGGTAACTTGACTGTTTTTATCAACGGAGTCTTGTGGCTTTAAAGAGTGTTAAGATACTTCAACTAAGTCAAACTATCTCTTTAAGAAATGAATAATAAATAAATCGATTATCAAATGGTTCCTGTATTAATTGTATGTAAGAGTGAACCGTAGATTATTTTGAGTTTCTTCATATGAGCAGCTGATGCAAAAGGTTACAGCTAATTCAAAACTAATTCATTAGATCTTATTTGTCACATGCTGCTGGAAACAGCTTTTAGCTTGTTATTTAAATCTAAGAACCCTTTTCTTAACAAATAACATTTTAAAAAACAATAAATCAACTTGTTAGTGGCAAAAGCTTCCCAAACTCATGATCATCTATCTGTAAATGTCTCAGTCAGAAACAAAGCAAAGTTATCTCAGAAACATAAGTAAGAGTGTAAACATGTCTTTGTATTATCTATTGTTTCCACTGGTTAATTCCTAAAGTCTGTCCATTATCAGCCAATTGATAGTTAATCACAGCTTTAACAAAAGTCCTCTGATACAGATCTGTGTGCACAGGGAGGGGGGGTTCTGACTACAGAGGAGGGGCATAATGACTTGTAATGTTAATGTACTGCTTATCTCACTGAAAACAAACTGAAGGGTTAATGAGTAACTCAGCAGCTGAAACGCCCTCAATGTTTAAAGGCAGTCCACGACAAAAAAACAAGGATGAATGAGAGAAATGTGGAGAGATTTGTTTTGCAGCGTAAAGTTACAGAAGTATGTTTCTCCTCTCTGTGGATGTTCATTTTCACGTATTTCAAAAGATTGAGTAGTCTTGTAATATAAACTATTTCAGGCACAGTGCAGAAATCTACCATACTGACTGGAAATCCATAAAAGTAGAATGTAAATCTTGAGTGTGTCATCTCTGTAGGTTGAAAACCACAAGTTTTAAGTTTGCAGTGTCACCTGGATTCTCTTCTTCTTCCAAACTAAAACTCTTGCTCGATCACACGGCGGCTCACGAATGTAATTGTTACAAGTCAATCACCGATCAATTGTCGATCATCTGTCAAACTTTGAAGTGCTTCCTCTGTATACAACTGTGCTGAATGACAAGTTATATCAAGGTGCAGTCTTGTCAGTTCAAAGTTCAAAGTTTTGGCAACATAAAAGCACATATTTTTCTTAAATACATTATCTAATTCCAATTAAACTGATTTCAATGTTCTTAGCACGCTGCTTGTGACCCCATCTGCATATTAGACCCCCAAGCTGAAATAGGAAACCTTTTCTAAATGTTAACCAGAGTAATGTGTGCTAACTACCTAAATGTTTAAAATAACTTTTATGTCACTTTTCAAAACAGGAAAAGCTTCCTCTGGTGTTTTCTATGAATAAGAATATGATGTTTGTTCAAGTGAAATTATTGAAAGAGCAGTGCAGCAAAATAGATGTTAAATTTCTTACCGTCAGCTCTGAGGGTGAGCAGCAGAGCGGCGGCCATCACAGCCAAACAGAACGATAGACCTGCCATCCTGCAGCAGAGACTGGACTGAGACTGGACCGGGTCTGGGCCCAGACCGGGCCGGGCCGGGCTCTGTGATCAGGAGCTGTCTGGTCAGCTGATACCCAAGAGTCTTGATAAAAAAAGTCTTTAATCCAACAGCAGGAGTCGAGGGAGGAAGGGGGGTGGGGGGGGGGGGGGGGGTGGGGGGGGTCGGGGGTGTTGATCCAGCCGGCCAGACGAGGCCTTCAGAGAGAAGGACGGTCTGCAGGAAGACGAGCAGGATCGATGCAAAGTGGGGAGACGACGGGAGGAAGATATCACAATATCAGGTCTTCTTCTGTCTCACTGGCTCTTTGGGTCCAAAACCCTGAAGAAAGAGAAGATACAAACTTTATTTAAACATCAGCTGATGAGTGGAAGTTTTTAAATCAAGAGTGAAGAATAGATGACACCAAAAATATTCACATATGCCTTTATAGATTATAGTTTAAAGCAAAAATGTAGCAACATTTTTTAATGGTCACAGATCATCTGTCGTTGTCAATATAAATCCAACACACTGTTTATACAGTATATATTTAAATAAAGTTACTGTACATAATCATTCAGTTCTTATTTATTTGCACTATTTGTATTGTTTACAACTTGCAGACAACTAATAGATGTTTTATTTCATAGTTTATTGTCAGTCATTGGTGGGTTATTTTTTACATATCTATATAATATACATGTAAACACATTTTTTTTGCTGCTTGGTACATAACAGTCCTGTCTACATTTTCTTTTGGCCTTCCTTGTTGTCCTTGACCCTACCTGCTATTTATTTTTCTGTGCAATACATAAAGAGAAACTTAATTCCTTGTATGTGCACACGTACTTGACGGATAGTGTTTACCTTTCTTATCAGCCATTATTTAATTAGAACGTGTACTATGTCCATCCGTGGACCCAGTCCTCACTCGACCTCCAAGTCAGTTGATCGAGTTGAAATGCTGCTTGATTATCCATTTAAAATTACAGATACTTTTGTGGTTGTAGTTTATGATTTTGAGATTTCAAAGTGTTCATGCATTTATCCTGGTTATTATTGTGTCTAAAAAAGAAAAATATACAACTGACCAAATAAGTATTGACTCAATGTATAGGGGAGTAGAAATTAAGTATACGAGACAGTGTAAAGCATGATTTTTAAACTTTTAACAGGTGGTTTGGTTGGTTGGTTGGTTGGGCTCCCCCTCCTCCTCCTCCTCCTCATGCTCTGACCCGGTGACCCCAGCCGGCCCGGCGCTGGCCTCCGACGGTCCAACTAACTACCGAATCATTTGTCCGGGGATGTTCTGCAAATTACAGGCGCTGGCCCTGCTCAGCGCTGATATCGGCATGTCGCAATTAGTGGGCGCCGAAAGGGATGGAGGGGTGTGCGTGTGTGTGAGTGTGTATGTGTGTGCGTGTGTGAGAGTGAATTAGTGGTGATGCGTGGCCGGTGTCCGTCACTTTTCATTTGCCCGGGGGGACAAAGAGGCCCGACCTGCGACCCACTTTTCACACATCTCTGGCTGAGGAGACCAAGAACAAAGACAAAGACACACACGCACACGCACACACACACAGGATACCATACAGGCCCTGACGGGTGTATATGAGTAAGTGTGTGCGTGCGTGTATTATTGCAAGTGTATGAGGGGAAGCGTAGTTGGATGTGAGACAAGAAAAAGTGTGTTTGAATGAGTGGCAAGTTAGGGAACGAGTGAATGTAGGCGTTTGTTTTGCAATCTTTGTGAGGACCAATTTCAGCTTTAAACCACCGTAGTGAGGACATATCTGCATTGTGAGGACAGTTTGGTCCTCATTACTTCAAAAAGGACTATTTGAAGGTTGGAGATGTTTGCATTATGTCAGTGAGAATCCTCACAAGTAGAGAAGGACAATGTGAAAGAAAGAGAGCATGTGAAGTGGTTGAGTCTACGAGGACTGGTGGTTGGTTCTTTTGGGGCATTATGAACATTTTTTTTTGTGATGTCCAGTCCACACTGCATTGGTGGGGAGTGTTTCCTGAAGTGCAGACGACATGAAATGTGGGTTAAAATCAGTCTGAATGAGATATAACAGTGTCTGCAGCCACTTATTTTCACCAGCAAGCAACTGGTTTCTTCCCAAGAACAATCTGATAACAAGATCTTGCTCTGCAGTAAAACATATGTTTAATACAAATGTCAAATACTCAGGGCCTAATTTTTTTTTATATAATACAGAAGGTTTTATGATCCTGTGAGGCAAAACACTTTGTGCTTCTTTTTGCAGATCAGGAGTGATTATGATAGAATGACCACAAGGAGACGACACACTTTATTTGGACATGTTGTCCTTTCCAGTTCCATTTCCCTGTGGCATTTTTAATCTTTTACTCATGCTGGGAGCAACTCCAATCAGATCTTATGAGAATCCACACAAATACACATCCAAGTTTGCAGTTAAAAATATAAGGGTATGATAGTCCTTTTTAAAAAAAAAAATCATATGTGCACATTTTAAAACCCATGTGTACAGATAAAGAAAGTGCATGAGAGAAAAAGAAGATTTTGTTGTGTGTGTGTGTGTGTGTGTGTGTGTGTGTGTGTGTGTGTGTGTGTGTGTGTGTGTGTGTGTGTGTGTGTGGGTCATTACTGAAGGAGTTTGTACTGTGATACTGTATGTAACAGTGAACGAGTGTTATCTGCGTGTCGGCGTCGCTGTGTCGATAACAGGAAAGTGAAAGAATCTCCACCTCGCTGCCACAACAAAACCTGAAGTTTGTTTGTGGTGCTTTGCTCGATTTAAAGGCCGACAACAACAACAGCAGAGGCAGTACCAGCAGCAGGAAGAGGACGGTGAGATAACACCCACCCACCCACCCACCCCACACACACACACACACACACACACACACACACACACACACACACACACAGACATGCATTCAGATATTCAGACAGAGGGAGGGCAAGACAAGGCAGGTTCAGGAAGGATCTTCTGTTGTGAGCCTCCAAGACAGGAAGATGCTGCCGCGCCACACAACCCCCATCCTCCTACCTAAATCACCCAACACATACACTTCCCTTTGAAAACACAGGGACGGACACACACACACCCAAATCACAAGGTAAAACGACTGCACACACAAATAAAAAAAATATATATATATTAGATATATGCATAAAAATATATTAAATATATACATATACATAAACACACGCACAAACACTGATGTCCGAGATACAAAAAACGATAACATCCGTCAACTCACAGAAATATTAAATGTACATTTGAGAGAGGAAATGCAGGATTCTCCAAACCCTAAACCCTCTAGGTGTCAGGTTACTTGCCCTCCTCTTCCTCATCCTCCTCCTCATGTTCAAACTTGTCTCTAATCTTTCGTCTGTTTCTCAGTTGAATAGCAATCTCCAACCCTCTGCAGCAGAAGCCGACAGAGAACGATGCAAAGATTTACAAAAAAACGGAGGTCTGGAAAGTAACATTTACTCAAGTAATGTACTTATTTGTGTATTTATAGAAGGTTTAATTCAAATTAAGGTCAAAGTGCACATTCAAATAACTAAAGGAGCTCCATATTAATAAAATGTTTCTGTCCTCTCCTGGTGTGTCCTGGTCTGTAACGTCTCCCTCCTCAGCTAACAGGAGGTTAATGTGGCGTAGCTGCTTTGGCTACCTGGACGTGACATCAGAGTCTTGGAGGACGGGAATGAAAGGAGGTATTGTTAGCAATCCCACCTGTGCAGAATAAAACACCCTTATAGGGAACCAGTGAGCCATGGCCAGCCCCCCTCAGGGGAAGGAATTTGAGGTCACCCTGCTCCCGGGGATGCTGGGAAATTTGATGGGATAGAAACCCAAGCAGTGGGTTAAGAGTAGTAGAAGAAAGAGAGCTCTTTAAAAGCTTCTGGATAAAATAACTTTTCATTTGGCTGGAGAGGTAGCTGGCAATAAAAACTATTATGTAATGTGATATTACACAGCCATGGGTGGTGGCTACTGCAGCAGACTGTATGAAGACAAGATTCAAACATGTCTCCGTGGATTCATTAGCAGATAAGAGTTTTCTCAGTTGTTATAGAGACCGTTACTTTAGATTTTTTGGTCAATCTACCATTTTCAAGGTCAAGAATCAACATTTATCTGGAGCTAAAATGATTAGTCAATTAATCAGTTAGTTGATTGACAGAAAATGAATCGGCAAATGGCTTGATAATTGATAAATCAGCCATTTAACAAGCAGAAATGCCAAATGTTTGCTGGTTCTAGCTTCTCAAAACTGACTATTTTATACTATTTTCAGCTGTATATAATTTTAAATTGAATATATTTAGGTTTAAGGACAAAAGAAGACATTAAACAAAATACCTTAGGAAGTGTTACTTTGACATTTGTTTTTAAATAAGCAATTAATCGATTAAAAGGGAAAAAGCCATTTTATTTTAAAACAGACATTCTACTTTTTTTATTGTAATTAATTATATTCTTTCAGTTTATTGTCTTTGAAAATCTACTTGCCAATAAATGTGATTCTGCTCAAGAAAACAATATTTTTATCTGTTTAGTGTCTCTCTTATTTGACAAAGCAGGACCAACTTCAACACATGACCGTGTGTTCTTGTCACTGCGGACACTTTTTGTTTGGTAGTAAAAAGTCTTAAGGTTCAATAACAACATCAAATTTGCTCGTAGAAATAAAAGAATGTCTTCTGTTACTGTGGAGGATTTAAAAAAAACAAAAAAAACAAGAACATAGAAACATGTCTCAAATGGCTGTACATCCCTCCAATCTGTCTGAGCCTCAGCGCATGACTGAACAACAGACTGAGTGAAGACGTCAATGAAGAATTACTCAAACCACAGTCCACTGGTTCACAAATGCTTCAACACAATACTTATTTTGGAAAGGCTGTGTTTATTGTAAAAAAAAAAAAAAAAAGGTTTAAGATATCAAAATGTTGGACAGCTTGTTTTGGAAAGTGCTGCAACTCTGAAGCAGATCCAGCTCGTCGAGTCCACATGTGATTTATTAACTTTACAGCTCCTCATAGAGCTGTTAAAATACCAGAAAATGACACTAGACCTCGGTAGAGAGGCATTAATAATCCATCTCTAATACTTCCCCACCTCCTTGTCCCAGGACGGACTGAAGCGTGAGGGGCCAGACGTCAATAATCAAGCCTTAATGCGTCTCCACTTCCTGCTCTGGGAGAATGGCGGCAGACTAAATAAACGACTCAGAGGCCTGATTGGAGGACCGGCGGAGACCGACAGCTCCTGAGCTCCACAAATAAATGCATTAATGAGGGAGATTGGGATCTGTGAGGTGGAGAATATTAACGGGACGGCTCAGCGTGGTGGAGGGACGGACTGAGACTGTTTGTTTTTATGTATCAGTTTCATCCCTAGCTTCTTATCAGCTCAATTAATATTATTTCAGTCTATTGATTCATTGTTTAGTCTATAAAATGTTATAAAATAGAGAAAAAAGTTGATGTCGAAATGACTTTAGGCAGACAGAGATTGCAATTTCTAAATAAAATAGTTTCAATAAAAGGAGCGTTGTAATTAATTTTAACACGTTCAATTGTTATTACGCAGACTTTCATCACTGTTTTGAGACTCAGAGATAACAAATCAGCTGCTGTGACAACCAATTTCAATATTGATAAGGAATCGGACTGATAAACAGAATCGATAACGGCATTGTATCGATAAAGAAGGAGTGTGATTTTTTATCCAATCGCTGAAATATGAAAAACGTTTCCAAATGAACAACTAACAGATATGAACAATCCACTAGATCTCATTCATATTTCTGTTGGGTTTTTTTTTTTTTTACACATAAGTAAGGTTAATAAATAGAATAACAACTTTATAAAGTTGGATTTTCTTATAACAGTATGTCTCTTTAGTTTCTCCTAGTCTGCTTTGATCAACTCAATGAAGAAGAAGTGAAGGTACGGTGGCCTGGATGTGCAAAACTAGGCATCAAGTTTTTATTCTTCCCTTTTACTAATATATATGTGTTTATTACCTTTCTTTCCAGTATCTTATTAACCCCTTTTTCTCTTTATTTGACTCTTTCCCCTTTTCATTTCTGTCTCTTATGTCCTCCCTTCCTCTTTCACTTCTTTCCTTCCCTTTTTCCCCCTCATCTTACCTCTTTCTTTCCTCCCCCCCCATTCTCCATTTCCATTTGTTGCTTTCCCTTTCCCATTTCTCTCCCTCCCCCTCTCCTCTCCTCTCTTATCCTCTCCCTGCTGCTTCTCATTTTCTCCTCTCCTCTCTCTTTCCTCTCTCTCCCTCCATCTTGGCCCCATTCCCCGTCCCCTCCAGGGGCCCCCTCCTTGCAGGCGGGCCTCTGGGTGCTGCAGCAGCAGCAGCAGCCTCCCTGTTGGTGTCGGCGCCCTGCCCGACATGCCTTTCAGGGCCTGGGAGACTGCAGGCCAGACTTTCTGGCTCCACTGCCATTGTTTGCTTGGCTGCTCTGCGCCTCATCCCCGGCGATGGATTAGCATAAGAATACCCAGAATACCCAGAGCCACGGTGAGCAGCACCGCGGGCCTCTTCCTCCCTGCATCTTCTGCCTCCTCTTCTTCGTCACCATCCTTCAGTTAATCCCACCAATTAATCTTGAGTACGCTTCTTCTACCACTGAGTTTGTTAATGACACACCGATGTTTACGTCTTGGGCCACAGTGGGAATAGAACCCACAACCAAGACAAGTGTCTTGCTTCATATATTAGATTACAGGTAACTTTAAATAGACCTACATAATTCAGATTATGTTAATTGTAAGTGTTTAATTTAGAAGAAACCTCAGGATTTAGCTATTTTACAAGCAAATGTAAAGATAATAAAGATACTAAAAATTATAAGTTAATCAATAGTCAAGTGAAAATAAATCTATAATAATTGTAATTATTGCTTAATTAATTAATCACAACTTAACTTTGGGGTCATGTAACTCGTGACGGGCATAATGGTTTGATGTGTAGAGGTAGAGATCTGACGTTGTAAGTGAATGTTTAGTAGAAATGCAGCCTTTATGCTAGGAAAAAAACATGCATCAGCACAAGGTTTTAGCATTTATCCTTTGAGATCTCAGAAGGAATTGATCCTGGCTGTGTTTGAGTCTTGTTTGTCTCTAACTCCCAAATTAATACGATGAGGAGGAGTGTGCAGCTCAGGGAGTGGGCAGAGGTGAAGCCTAACTTCATTAGAGGCCAAGAGAAGATCTGCTGAGCAGCTTTAGCTACAAACGGGGAAACATTTGCTTTATCACTTTTCCACTCTTCATTCATCATGTTACAGCAAACACAAATTACCCAGCATCCACGGGGCAATACAGGTTTATGGTCTGTGTGAAGGAGAACTGGCCGATATATATCGACTTTTTCAATAAATTTGAATTCATAGGATGACGTTTCATATATGAAGAACGATCTTCACTTTAACTTTGGCAATAAGGGTATTGAACTGTGGACCCTTCCCTGAGGTCCAGTAGTTCATAGTAAACATGCTGGATCTCTTCAGACACAGATATTATATCAAGATGGGAGACATATATTTAAACAGCAAAAAAAACAAAAGAAACACGTACCAACCAGCTGAGCGCTTGAGTTCAGACTAAGACAACCACTTCAAACAGACGAGTGAGTCGTACTTGCCATCTTCCTGCGTTTTGTACTTTGTCACTAAAAAATAAGGGTTTAATATTGTGATATTTACTGGAAATTACACAAAATATAGTCAAAAGCAAGTCGGGAACCTCCAGGCAATCTCTCTTCAGTCAGCTGCCACCTTCTTTAGGTTTTTGTATTCATCGTCCATCGCAGGCTTTTAAAGAGGGCGTCAGGAATAGGGGCTGGGGCAATGTATTTACGTAATTGATTACAGAAACATATCGATTTGCATAACGTGCGTTAGCGCATCGCATGAATGAATGTGTCCTGTCAAAGCATGCATACCCCCGGAGAACAAGCTGCAGCTAGAAACACTGTGCCCTGCCTGCTTTTTGTCCCTACCAAAGCATGATATGGATAAATATTTCTAAATACTCCATCGCCCCTATGCACAATAACTTGTGTTCAAACAGTGAAAAGTGTTTTTTCTTTAAGGATACAATACTTTTTTACCAGAGGCATCTTTTATTATTTAAAAAAAAGAAGTGAAGTTTGGTGGAAGATAATCATTTATTTGCCCTTTTGTTGGCCTAGTTTGTTTAAAATCAATTAAATTGTAAATCGGGTGTGAAAAAATCTAATATTACATTTTTTGGGCCATATCCCCAGCCCTAATGTGACGTGAGCGATTTGATGCCCTACAGGATCCAGTTAACATTAATATAAACTCATTACTGATTAATAAATAAGCTATCAGTGTTCAACCACCCGGTGGACACAATTGAGACAGAGAGACATTGAGCCTGGCCACACAGTCATTAAGTAATAAACCAGTACGACAAGGTTCTCTGAAGGTGATTTTAATCACTGTAATCGCCATAGAAACAGGTCAATCCATCAGCAGCACAGTGTTGCCTTTGTCCCACCACAGCAGAGACATAAAACAAACCTACTCTACATCATAAAAAACAACATTATGATCATAAATCACACTGATGAGTGAGTGGACACCAGACGACTGTGAGGTTCCCAACACAACACAATCCTCCCAGTTAAACCAGTAAACCCCTGCTGTAGCTGAGAACACATAAGACAGAACCAAGCTCCTTAAAACGTTGCTAGCATAGAATCAAGAGGTGAATAAAAAAAAAAGAGCCACGCAGTGCAATTCATAACCTAAAAAAAGATACATTTCACACATTTTTTATCACTTATATATGATGTTATATATGATGAAGGTCGGACAGACCGAAAACGCTGTTATTAAATAAATATTTCCGCCGTAAGCGAGAGTGCGCAGAAGTTTCAAGACTACTCCTCCAGTGCAACCATCACACAGTCAGGTTTCCAAAATATCCCAATCCTACAATTTCTTTCTCAAAAATGATTTTACTTATGGTCTTTCGCACCAAGCAGTGTTTTAAAAAAGACCTGATTATACATTTTAGAGTGATCCAGCCAGCCGGTGTTGAACAAAGTATCCAAAAAACATGACGTTAATTCCTAACAACCTCCTGGTTCATTCTGAAATATGTAAACACAAAGAAGAAAACAGTTATCTCAAAGCCCCGTCATGGTAACTTTGAGATGTAAAATGTTTAATGTCATTTCTTTTGCTTCTTGGTCCCTTTTTCATTTAAAAGACTTTGAAATATAAGAAAAAAGTGAAATAAATAGCTCATTATAAGTTCCCTTTTAGGTATTAAAACTAGTATTATACAAATGGGCTGCAGGTGACTATTATTTATTAGGTATAAATTATTAGAATCTCTAAAACGTGTTTAAACTACAGACCTTATTAAAGGAATCTAACCAAAGCCAACCAATCGACTTCAAGACGAGGGAACTATATTCACTCTATTTAACAACATAACTATGTCAACAATAGATAAAGCAACACAGGTAATGGAAAATACAACCAAACAGAAAACATTGAAGGAAGTCACAGCTCTGATAGCGTCCTCACTGTGGACTGATTGTGAAAACAACTGGCACTTTTCCCTCTCAGAGACGGGAAGTTTACAGTTAAGCCCCACCCTCTTTACCCTCATGTGCTGTCAATCATTTATTTTCTGTCTGAGGTCACCATTATCCAGAGCCAATCCGACTCTGATGTTGAGAGATTCTTTTCTGCTGCTTTTGGAGGATTTTCTGTTTGGAAAAACTCATTTTCTGCTTCAGCTGCCGCCAGCAGGCCGCACTGGTTTGGTCCCAGTATGAAGGAATGGAAACTAGAGAGGGACGACTGGAACTCAGACAGCTTTCCCCAGAGACACACAAAAAAAAATTCAACATAAAACTAAAATATAACTGTAATTGTAGCAGACAGAATATTGGCTGTGTGAGTGTGTGTGTGTGGGTGGGTGGTCTGGCCTGAGACCGGACTCCGTGAAGGGAGGCCGGATGGTTTCATCCACCGTGTTGCCTTGGAAACTACAGCCAGGCCACAAGGCCGTGCACGGACGACCCAACGATATAGGTGGTCCTGTGTGTGCGTATATATTTTTCTTTGTGAGTTTTTGTGTAAAGAAGCAGCTAAAAAATTTAACTGAAAACTAAGAAAAATAATATGTACAGATGTATGATCAGAAATAGAAGGTTAGGGGTGAACAAAAACACTACCAGACACATGAAAACTGGAATCAAGTAAATAAAGTAAAAGTAATACATAAAAAAGTAAAGGCAAAGTAAATCAGTTTACTTTCTGGGGTTCAACCTCCAAATGTTCATAAAAAACAGTCGAGGAGATGGACAAAAATGGAGTAACGAGTTTAGAAAGAATGATGGGGTCTAATGTGAGACCACAATAAGAAGGCTGTGTTTTCTTGTGGGTCTGTGTTTGTGTGGTAGCTAAATTAAGTTACTATTATAATTACAGTTACAGTGTGTGTCTGTCAGATCATGTGACTTTAAATGTCCAGTGGAAACTGCTTATAATGATCGCAGTAACAGTGGCATAGATCAAAAAGCTTGGCACTGAACCATTCCTCCATAAATGCTCTTTAAAAATAATTTGCTTATAGTTATCAAGAAGCCCACTGACAGTGTTCATTTGGATGACAACATATGGAAAACATTGTGGTAGGGTAACTTAATTAATTATTTTGTTTGTTTTGTACATTACTGCCTTGATACTTGCGGTAACCTTTCTGTTTTCCGGCTGGCTACTTGAGGCTGTTGCTGCGTGCACATTGAAATCAAGACGATTTCTCTCAATGAAAAATGAATGCACACAAGGAAAGAACTTTAGACAAAAATAATAGATAGATTAATTGATTAGTTGCCGCCCTAAATGACAGGTAACGTGATCTGTGGTACATCAGTCTCCCTTTAGATGATACCGTCTCTAAAAACTCATTAAACCTCCTGAAAAATATAAAAACAATTCTTTAACAGAAGAGCCGCCATGTTTTCCCAGTTGAAACATCAGCATAAGAGACCAATGAGACCCTGGTGATATTCGTCCAATCCCATGTAGTAATAATATAGTACAGAGCTGCTAATAATCTGGAATACAGCCTCCTTTAAATGACGCTCGTCCGATCTAAAAACCTGCTGAGTTTAGGACCGCGGTTAAAGACTAAACATCTGATGATTCTGGCATCAATCAGAAGAAGCCACATTCAGGATTTATGAACTTCAGATACTACTCATTTTCAAATCTCAAACAAATGATCAGAGTGAAGCTGTGACTGCAGACTCACCACAGTGACTCAGTCAGAGGAGCGTCTGAGGAATTTATGACCCTGAGTGCAGATTTTTCTGATAACCAGCAGAATCCAAATACTGCAGACCACTTGGGAGGGGAGTGTTCACTGAGTGGTAGTAAAGATACATATCAAACCTGACTACTTATTTCTGCTTATTTTGTTTCACTGGCTCAACCATTAACAAAAACTAACCTAATGTCTGAATAACAACACAATCTAACACATTGTCGTCGTGATGTCAACAGTTGGTTTGTAGACTGCTGTTTTGAGGCTTCTGGCTTTTTGCAAACAGTGAACGGAAGATACCATATTTGGACTGCGGAGGAGTGACGTAGAGAGGCCGTAAACAGCCCCTGGTAGCCGTAGCAACCTGTCAATCACAAAGTCTGCTTAAAGCATACTCTGCTTTATGGTCTATTTTACTCTCAATGAACATCAGGCTGTATTTAGGAAGACTTGAAACCAGCAAATGAGACCATAAACTCATGTTCACAATGTTGACTGAGGTAATAAATCAAGTGAGAAGTAGAGTCATTTTCTCATAGACTTCCATTCAATATGACTTCCTTTGACAACCGGAAGAGTTGCCCCTGCTGGCCATTAGAGATAGTGCAAGTTTAATATAATCCATTTTTAGAAAATGTATAATTAAATTATATAAATTATATTTACTCTATTCAGGTGTTTTAAATGTTTTGTCATTGCTCTTTAAAAATACCTGAGGGGGTTCAGAATGGTAGAAAAACCTCTGAATATAATACTGACCAGTACAACATCACTAACTATGAGCTCAATGCTAAAACAGCTAACTATATTACTTAAAACTCCTCTGACAGCATTGACAAAATTTTGAAAAATATAGGCATCATAAAAGCAGCAGTTAATAGTATATTGATATTGTGATTTAAAATGACATTGCCAAGCACTTTTTTGCACAGAAAACAATCTGCAGCTGCAATCCATCTGCCTTTTTTAAATTTTCTGTTGATTCAGCCTAAAATCATCCGAATGTAGTCCAAAGCTTGTCTCTATGCCAGGACGAACTGTAAGCTGAGCCGGGCTGCAGTGTGTGGGTGAAGCGTGCAGGGCGGTATGTGTGGGGGGGCGGCGGCGGGGCTGCTGAGGGACATATGGGAGTGATTTTGTGCTGCAGACTGGCCGGCTCTGTTTGAAGGTCTGTCAGCGAGCTGAGATTCAGACGCTTGAGTCACCTCGTCGTCCAGGAACAAAAGGCAGCAATCGGCCTTGTTTGAACACACAACCACATCTAAACTTCTAGAAAACTCAGCAGTGAAGAAACTCCACTAACTTAGAGTTTAAAAAGCGTCTGAATGCCAGATACTATGAAAAATAAAAAAATGAAAATGAAAGCAGCTGTTGACTGATGAAAAACTCTGTATTAACAGAGTCACTTCATAGTCCTGCTTATCACAGAGCTAACAGCTACTGTAACATCAATGGAGAATGTACATTATGCTGATTTTAATGTCCAAACAGTAAAAATGAGTATTTGGCAAAGGTATATTACAACATTATCAATATGTGTTCCTAAAAAATCTTGACTCCAACACAACAAACTCCGACCCAAACTCTGTTCTCTCCAACTCGTGCTCATGTTTCCATTGTTGTCTTCCAGCAACAAGTCAATACTCAATAACAAACTTAAAGTATCAAGCAAAAGGTACAATTTCTAGGAATGTCTGTTATTGCAGGTTATTAGCTCCCTCTGTGTGGAAGTGTAAGAAGGAGTTAAGTACCTCAGTTTTTTTGGTCGCAGGGGAAATTTGTCTTTTGAAAGGCCAAATATCTCGTCAGATAAAAACGTTGTGAATTTTGGAAATGATTACACTTATCTTCTAGGCTAAAGACTGAGACAATAACAGCAACTGCAAGCAGGCGCAAGCGAGCGAAGGAAGGTCAAATAAAGTTGGAGGTGGACTATCACTAATGCACGCAATTTTTCTGTAAGTATTTTGGTCTGGCTGATAAGTGCTGTAAAGTCTCAACTACAAACGCCCGGAGCATCCACACAAAAAGAGTCAGAGCACTCTGAAAAAAACCCGCAGGCACTCAGAACAAAAACACAATACATTAACTCTCCAGGAGCAACACACACCAACCAAAAACCAGAAACAGACACACACATACAATCTTTCCTCACGTGAAGGCATGACTTCACCACACACACACACACACACACACACACACACACACACACACACACACACACACACACACACACACACACACACACACACACACACACACACACACACACACACACACACACACACACACACACACACACACACACACACACACACACACGACTGTCAAGGCATTACTTCACCTATATCAGACATACACACACGTACGCACAGGCAGCCTTCGAGCTCGGTGTAATCACCGCTCTTCCTGCTCTGTGGTTATTAATCAAACCAGATGACAGCTCAAATGACTCAATCAGAGCCTATAATTAAAAGCCAGGAAGCCTCCTGATTGGCCAGCTCTGCCTTCGGCACCGAGGTCAAGGGTTAATCTCCTCAAAGAGGAGGAGGAGGAGGGAGAGGGAAGGGCTAATCCAGTTTAGAAAAAGGGAGTAATCACTGGTGCCCATACCACAAAAAATATATTTTGCTGTGTGTGTGTGCGTGCGTGTGTAAGTGTGTGTGTGTGTGTGTGTGTGTGTGTGTGTGTGTGTGTGTGTGTGTGTGTGTGTGTGTGTGTTGGAGACACACGGTAAAGCCACCCAATGTTTTGCAAGTAACCACAATAAACATCCTGCAGACATTACACACTGACTGAAGGGAACTGAGCTGGAACAGCCTACTGACTGTGCGTGCACGTGTGTTTTTACATACCTGACTGGTGGCTCCATGGTACAACAGTGTGTGTGTCAGTGCACAGCTCCATGGGAAATGTAGTCCTTAAGCAGAGGAAACCGGCCGGATTGAGACCGTCATCACAATGAACGACCTGTCAAAGAAACAAGAATAATTTAATTAAAATGTTTTTATATTTCAGTGATTATGAAACACTTTGTAATGACTTTACAGGACTAAACTGGAACATGTCCATTAGGCTTAGGCGACTTCGCGGTATTACCGATGTATAAAGAAATCCTGACGGTATGATTTTCAATACAGTCATAAACATAGACACTTACGAGCTGCTCCAAATTTTGGAAATGACTTTGAATGACACCATGCACCCAATGACTAATGAAAGCCTCTTTAAGACCACAATCCCCCCCCCCCCCCGCCTCCTAGGACTTATGGAAACTCATGCAAGACTTCTCGGATCCCATCAAGGACATACACTTCCCTGAAGTCCGCTGAAACCCACTCAAGAATCAAAGGAACCTCCTCAGACCCTCACATAGATCCCCTGGACATGAATGTGCTCCATCATTAGATCCCTGTTGATGTCAGTGGATTTGCGGATTGTTTCTGTTTGTAAAGAGATAAGTGGAGCAGTGTCCTCCTGCTCTTCGTCCCCCTCAAACACAGAAGCCTCTTTTATTTGACAGCACAGAGTTCCTCAAAGGAGGCTTTATTTAGTCAAGGAGGCAGAAGGCAGAAGAGTGAGTTAATATTCACACCCAGAGAACGGAGAGGAGAGCCAAACACAGACCACCATGGAGTCGGAGCAGAGACACCGTGGACAGAACAGGAAGCTCCTCACACAGCAGCAAAACTAGCAAAATAAAAGTCCTAACGTAAGAACACATGAGGGTCCAGCGTATCTGAAACCTAGCCATGACCTAGGAAATCACCACAGAAACTAATTTTCAGTAAAAAAATAACACCACTTAAAACTTTTACTAAGAGATATACAGACAGGTGTGATACCAGGAAAATTCCCAGGTTGTAGGAAGAAGTAAACCACCATCAGTGCAGTGGCACCTTACTCATAAAGCCTGAGCATAAAACAGAAAAATATGCAAAGAGTTTTACTTTTTAACTGCTTATGACACAAATTATGTCTAGGAGACACGATAATACCCGTTACATGTTGAAAATATAATCAAAAGGCCAATGAATTATGGATTATAATCTAAAAACCTTTTCAACAAATCATCTCAACATCTTTTCAGCTTTAAAATCACGAGGCTTGATCACTAGAAACATTTCCTTACCAGAATCCAACTTTATTTCTTCCTTTATGCCTTTCAGATTTTGATAAAAAAATCACACATTTCATCCAAGTACAATGCAAGCAATAACTGAATCTTAAATTATTTGATAATTTCATAAAAGATGAGGAGATTTCTCACTGTGGACCAATGTTTTGGACAAACTGATGAAAAGATATTGTAGGTCAACAATGCTAGCTTAAGGTCAAAGATCAGCAGTGAACAGCAGCTCTTCCCTAAACTCTAGCTTCACCCTAACACCACCCTGCTGCCGCCAAACTAACACACTCAGCTGGAAAATGTACTTAAGTACAGTGTGGAAAACTGTGTTGATGAGTTGACCAGCAACTTCAATGTGTGTGTGTGTGTGTGTGTGTGTGTGTGTGTGTGTGTGTGTGTGTGTGTGTGTGTGTGTGTGTGTGTGTGTGTGTTCAGCTCCACCTCAGGGGAGGAAAAAAAAAAAGCAGCGGTGGGGATTCAGCGGCTGAGTTATTATAGAACAGACGAGGAGAAAATAGATGTCCGAAGACGGGGGCTGAGAGCGGTCACGAGGTTGACAGAAAAACAGCTGCTGCCTTCTCTGTCCAGCACACACACACACACACACACACACTCTTCGTTTATGGATGGAGAGGCGGTGCCAAGAAAAAGAGACGGAGGGAGGGAAAAACAGATCTCCCACACACGAAGGTAAACTGAAGCTCTGCATCCAACTATTTTTTATGCGAACAATGATGCATTCTAACAGCTGAGTGGAAACAGCATAAAGCTTAAAAAAATATATAAAACAACTACCCCCAAAATGGATGGAAACATTTTGGTTGAAATATTAAATTATTCAAAACAGCAAAGGGCAGCACTGAAACTGTTATGCAGGTTGTTTACAACATCTGTGTTGAAAAATTACAATAGGCCATTTTGCAATTTCGATAAAGTTTGCATATGTTGAACATCGAACACATGCAGGATTCTGACTTTAATACTCTATTCAGTATTCATTCTTACTTTTTCAACTTACAAATTAATTATTTAAGTACACAATGTCCTGGATAAATAAACACAAATGCCGATGGCAAGTTATGGTGTACTGTGTTTCTCTTAATATAAAATGTAATCGCTCTACTGAGTGTCTTTACTGTGCTTTGTGTTTCTATACAGTGACCTCTTCTGCGTTCTCTATTGCATTTCTCTTTATTGCTCTACTGTGCTCCCTTTCTTTACTGCATTTATTTATCATCCTCTAAGAAACTGCAGTAAAGTTCAGAAAAGAAACGCAGTAGAGTACACAGTAAAGAACCGCAGTACAGAACCACCAGCCTGTCATCCAGTCAGTTGATGATGTGTGTTTCTGCACTAACAGGCCATTCTCAGTAAAAGCTGCAGAACATGACTCTGGACTGTTTACACTCCAAGCGGCTATTTAAAGGAAACCCGACAGTGTGAGAGAGACGCAGGGAAACAGAAAAGCTACACGCTGACCTCGTCTTTACTAGACATGTCTTCTGCTTCGTCTGACTCACTTTCATTTGCTTGAATTTACATTTAATCCTCTACACACAGAGAGATTACAACCTGATGGCTTTAAAACACGACTGTCTATTAAATATCACTCTGATTCAATATCATTCAATCATGCAAATAACCAGCTGAAAACAATAGCGATATGAATTGCAGTACAAGAACAACCAGATTTCTATGTTTTCATAATTGACACACCTTATAGTTGACACAACGCATGTTAAGTGTGAGCAGCAAAGAAAATACTTTACTCGACTTTTGAGCTTATTTCTCACCTAAAAATAAGTTCTTCAGACTTTTACAAAGCTATATTATTTTAATTGATTAACATCTATACATATGAGCTAGGGAATGGCATTTTGCTGTTGTGTAAAGGTCCAACAAGTAAGTTAACAAGCCCAACAAATTGCAAATAAAAGCAATCTTTGTTTATTTTCAAGCTTCATTTTCCCCTACAGTCTACAGTCTGTATTGTCTATGTGAAACCAAGTAATATAAGCTGCATGGACTGGAGATGTTTACAGAGTTCCTCGTCTGATTTGAAGCATAAACTGCTCGGAGGCATCTGATGGGGACATTTTAATTCCTAAATGCGTCGGAACGCCGTGTCAGATGAAGGTGTGAAACCACAGCCTGACAGGAAAGCTGTGAAACCAGTCCTCCTCTCATAAGGAAGGCAGGAAGGTAGCCGGAGGAATGCCGGCTGTGATGGAACATAAACACACAAATACTAAGCAGAGAGTGACAGCAGATCTCGACAGAACAAACTCTGAATCAAAGTTTATCAGCAGTGGAAATAGTTTTTTCTGCCGACGTCTCTGTCTCCATAGACGTCTATAGATATTTTCACAGTTTAATATCTGTAAATTGAAAACTTAGGTTTTGGAATGTCGGCTGAACAGGATATTTAAAGACCTTGGACTTTTGGAAAGTTGTAATGGACTTGTCAATCATTTTTCTAAAATAATGTTTGTTTATTGAAGAGTGCAATCTGGAGATTAATCAATATTAATAGAATAATCTTTATTGACAATCCCATTTCTTTGCTGTGTCTCTCACTGACGCACCCCCGCTAAAAATGTATAACCTTTCCTTTCTTTACTGCTACATTACACATGACGGATCTCCTTTTAGGGTTACTTAAACTTGACTTTAATTAACCTAATATCACTGTTTAGAGTAGATCATTCAAACTTTTTAAATAATTATATTGATAACAGACAAAAATGTTCCACTAAACAATAAATCAACTTGTCAATAGAAAGAAAATGTACTGACATATTTCAACAAACCAGCAGCACCTCTGTTCACTGCTGTCACCTGACCATTAATCTCTTGTCTATTTTAAAGCCTTGCAAGCAAACTATCTGCTCAAGCTTGTTGTCAATGAAACAATCTTACAGCAGAATGTATTACCTGTTGTTACCTGCATTTGTCCTTAAAAGGTCCATTTATAAAATTGTCATCATCTCCAGCTGAACGACACACATTAACAGTTTAAAAAAAAAAACGTATTTGCTTTCACACAATTTATAAAGAAGTCTGAGTTTAATGATCGTTTCCCCCCCCCTCTCATCTTCAGTTAAAAAGACAGGAGCAACAATGACGTTTGAACGCCAAAAACATCAGTTTGTTTCCTCCGTGGCGTTGCTGTTTTAAGTCCAACCAGAACATCTTGTTGCCAGGAAACATCAGAGGATGTTCTGTATCCTGTCAATCATTTAATTGTGCTTTGCTAACAGGCCGGCCCACCTACATTTTCCCATAAACAGCCACTGCAGACCATTCAGAGTCTTCAGTGTGTGTGTGTGTGTGTGTGTGTGTGTGTGTGTGTGTGTGTGTGTGTGTGTGTGTGTGTGTGTGTGTGTGTGTGTGTTGCACAGCGGGCTGGACGCTGGCAGGAAGTGGAAGCAAAGCATTCAGATCCTGATCGCAGCAGTTAAAGCCACCGGCTTTCGCAAAACCAACAAGTGAAGACGAGAGCAGAGGGACGAGTGTGGAGGCTGGGAGGAGAGGCTAATGCCATCAAAGTCAACCAGCAGCGTGAGCTAATTGAAATTAAAGACCAGAAACGAGGAAGCGGGGGGGGGGGGATGCTTTCGCAGGAGCCCGGGCAGAGTGGGAAAACTCAGCGAGGAGGACTGATATTTCCTCATGGCTGCAGCTTAGAGTGCAGCCAAGAATAAAATAAAAAAAAAACAGTTAAGCCTGGAAAAACATCCACCTGCAGTTCATCAGCCTGATGAATGTTGCCAACCAACAGAGACTGGTGTCTGAAGAGCGTAGATTCACATAAACAATTAAGAAAACACCCTTAATGTTTTAGACACACCATCTTGGCTTCTTCTGATTATCTGATTTCCTTTCTTTCAGACATGAGGCCACTGAAAACTGCAATGCTGGTCATTTTTACTTAAAAGTAGCAATATATTTAGAGTAGGAAATGTCAGTAACTTTTCCAGATAAAAAAAAAAACAGAATCATTAATCAGAATGGTTCTTTCCTCATAAAACCTGAATAAAAACATCACAGTTTTCACCTCATGTGCAATCAATCAACAGACGACCTAAATCTTGGTGAACAATATTTATCATAATGTTAAGCTTTTTCCGTCCAAATTAAACATCTGAGTTATTCAGCTAGATATTTACCTGACATATATTCCCTCTCATGAACTTGTAAAGTTTCCACAAACTCTATGTCAAAGCGCACAGTTCATTTAGCCATGTGAGTAGATCTAGACAACAAACTCACCATACAGCCTAATTTAACCTCTAAGAAGCGCCCTGAGAACGTTCTAATTAAACAGCCGACAGTATTTGCTTTTCTAAATAAAGAAAATCATCGTTAAGTCGGTCAGACGGTCTAATCCACACTGGGAGGAGACCACTCTGTTAGTGGCGAGCTGACAGGGGTTAAGGGGTCAGAATGGAGGTCAGGGGCCAACGTCACTTCAGAGGGATCACTGCACCTATCAGGCCGGAGGATTACTGAAAAAAGGAAAAGTAAATCCCCCTCAAGAATGAAGAAGTAACGCAATCAAGACATCTAAAAAGGCATCCATTTAGAGGAAAAGAACTCAAAGTCTTGTTGAGGTTTTAAAGGAAACATCTTTTGAGCTTTTACCACATTTATCAACACACGTTTGTCTGTTTATGTAACTGATAATAGTAAATTAAACGACAGGGTTTCAATATCATTGTGTCCGCTCACTTGTAAATGTATTATCTAAAATGATTTGTTTGGTTGTCTATGCTAAACCATGAAACCAGGTTAGTTAAAGTCAAAAGTTTTGGTCTCCCTTAAAGGATATCTGTCAAAAAGTTGCAGCCAAGAAAGGAAAAAAGTATTTTTTTTTGGTCCAGCATTGAGGGACACTGAAAAGAAATGGGCCAGCAACTAACAATGATTTTATTATCATGGATAATCTCCAGCTCACATTCTTGAATTGTCCTTTTCAATTACCCAGAGTATATGGTCTTCAGATATCTTGTTTTGAACAACCAACAGTCCAAAAGCAAAAAAGGGTATTCAGTTCACAGTTCTACATAACAGAGAAAATATATTAATATTCACATTGAAGAAGCTAAAACTCGACAATTTGGCCTAAAAAAATCTCAACCCCACAGACTTTCCACCTCAGTGTGTGTCCAGATGTTAGGGAGATTCACTGCAAATGTTTTAAATGTAAAAGAAATGATCCCGTTCTGAAGAAACAACGGTTTAACATGGCCAAAACATGGCTAGAGTTATTCATCACAGAAAAAAATATAGAAAGCCATTTTTTAATGTTGTGAAAATATTGGAAGCATGGTTGCACAATAGAGCGATCTGATTTAATTCCTGTGGTTTGGTTAACCTTTCAGATTTTTTGAACTCTTGAGGAATGCCGTCCTGTTCGCTGGCGTCACATGACCACACAAAATCACACATGGCCACAAATAATCTCATTTTCACAGGGAGCAAAAGAAATGGCCCAGCACCCCCTCCCAACAGACCTCCTCCCCCAACGTCCTCCATTAGAATAAGGGGAATGTTTTCTATCCTACACATCAAACCACTGTGGTGAGGTGGATGTGAATTATTCACTGGGATGGGCTGGGAGTATTTAAAGCAGAGATCAATACCATTAAAGATGGAGGCTGTGAACATGGAGGCCAAGTCGACCTTCAACTGAGGTCCGGACACAGAAGGAAGCATCACTGTTTTGTTTGCCTACACCAAATAAACAAACTATGATATGTGATAATTGCATGGCATGTAAAGCAGGCCATGTCTCTTAAGGTGCAGATTTAGTAGAAACTTTAGATTATCATAACGTTTAGGAGTGTTTTGTGAGCTGAAATACTTTATTTCAACAAGTAAACCCTAAGTGGTGAAGCAGTCAAAATCGTACTAGTTTTCTCTGCTCAAATCATTGAAAACTGAATATATTTTAGTTCTCTACTGTTGTTAGTCTTCACTAGACATTCTGAAATTGAATAGGCCAAAGGATTAGTCGATTAATCAATAAATAAATCTGCACATCAAGTAAAAAAAAAAAAAAAGAATAATCAGTTGCAGCACTACATCATTACAGCAAAGGAGATGCATTCATATTATGGCACTTTGAAAACAACAACTATAATTTGTCTGCATTTTACTGAGCCAGTAAATCTCAGTTGACAGAAATCTGAAAATTCTTCCAAAGATTTTGCCGGGGGGAAAAAAATATATATAAAGTCAAAAACCTCTAACCTAACAAGATACAAAATCAATAAATAAAGATTACTAACGTGTCTGCTAAAGCCACAAGTGTCTTACAACTGCCACTACAAGAGCCGCCCCTCTGATTTTACTGCCAGAGACACATTTTACTGATTTTCTGAGTCAAGATTTGATCTTCAGCTTTGGTCGTCTCAAGAAACTAAAGTCTCCCTGAAGCTGTTTCACCTTTGCCACACATCCAGGAGAATGAAAAACACGGTGCAGGATATAAAATATCTCTGCGGGGATGTAAGGGGGGAGGTGAAGGAGGTGAAGAATCGTCCCTCTGTGTGCTCAGCTCCCCATTTACTGCCTTTATTTATCTGCTGTGCTGCAGCAAAGAGGCTGGACGTATGGAGGAGGAGGAGGAGGAGGAGGAGGAGGAGAGGGGTGGATTGCATGTTTTCCTCCCTGGCTCAGCCACTCTGTCTCCAGGCCGCTGGGGGGGAAGAGGAGGAGGAGGGAGGCGAGGCACACAGAGGAGAGCGCTGGAGATGTGAAACCTGATCTCCTTCCCTACCTCCTCCCTCCTCCCTCCACCCTCCTCCACCACTGCCACCTCGCCAGAGAGCCTCAGAGACTCCCTGAGTAATCTGATCCTCAGCCTCTGAGACTGGAAACACACTCCGAGACGACGAGAGTTGGAGGAGGAGGAGGAGGAGGGAAGAAAAGGAGAAATGGAAGGGGAAAAAAATGGGGGATAGAAATAGAGCAGAGGGAAAGAGAGAGATCCCCGAGCTCAGAAAACACTCCCAGGAGACAGAAAGCTGAGAGGAAGTAGACCGAGAAGAGGAGGGAGAAACTGAAAAGAGGAATAAAGAAAGGGGAAGAAACAGAGATGGAAGAAAGAGTCAAAAGGACAAACTAGAGACTAGAAAACACTCGGAAGAGAAAGAAAGATCTGGGTTTGAGATCTACATCAAGATAGCAACACTTTGGCTGCAGTATTTATGTCATAAAAATGGACATTTCTTCAAATTCAAATAATCATATTTATCAGTACTCATAGTTTGGATGTGAGCAGTTACTTTCTTTAAAGGTAGATCTAGTTCAGGTTCTTACGAAGAGCCAATAAAAAAGTAATGTGAGGGGGGGGGGGGGGAACAGATGTAGGACACAAAGAGAAGGGAACAAAACAAAATGAGGGAAAGTGCAGGAGAAATACATGTTGATAGCTTTCAGTGTTTTGGGATTTCTGATTGATTAATTGTGGGCAATTCTTGGATATAACAAGGAAATGAAGTGAATCACAGAATATGTGAAACACAAAAATTAAAGTTGATTTAGACGGTAGTAAGCTGTCCTCTGAAAGACTGGTGATAAAAGTAAACGACAAAGAGTTTAGTCTTTAAGTGTGGAGAGATTTCATCCACCACTAAAATTAGTTTAATGTTTCTTTCCATACCTCTATAGTATCTTGCTTCCCTTTTTAGTCTCTCAAACAGTTTACCGACTAAGAATATCAGTATATATTCTTTAGGAATATCTTACTTTATATTGAAATCAACACTTTGTAGCGTATATAATTAGGCTATTCTGTGATTAAATTCTTAAAAATGTAGATAAGCTATTGTATACATTTAATAGTTCAACATTTTGAGAAATATACTTATTTCTTTCTCTTTCACTCTGATTTATGTACAAACAGTAAGAAAATGGCAGCAACCTTATTTTCAGAAAGCTGCATGTTCCCTTGACGGTAATACATCATCGGATTATTAACGACATGAGTGACTATTGCGTTGATCAGTGGCAACGTGAGTTTATTTACAAACACATAGTTTGCAGTCTTGATTCTTGAAAGTATATCTATCCGGTAAGTATTTGTCTATTTGTAGCAAATGCGTTTAGTTTCTTCACGCCATGATAAGAGAGTATGAACAGGGGATCCCTATCATGAGCAAGATAGATTCTCAGACAGGTCAGAAAATGGTGGCAATGCCATTAAACAGCAGAACAAACTACAGGACTACACAAGTAAAAGTAACATGGATGCCGGCCAAAAAGTGAGTGACTTTAAAAAGGTGTGGATATGTAAAGTTTGGTCTACAACGAACAACAAGGTACACGCTATAAGCTACAATGTAAACGCTCCAGGCCACAAGGTATAAGCTGCAAGATAAAAAAGGTACACAACACAGGCTACGAGCTACAAAGCTACACGTCTGTGTCCTCGGTGATAAGAAGAGCTACAATGTTAGCTACAATGTAAACACTCAAATCTACAACGTACATGCTGCAAGATTAAAGGTCAACGCTACAGGCCCCAACTTAAAAAGCTACAAGGTTTTCAGGCTGTGATTGTATTTCCAAGTTTTTAATTAACCAATAAAGTCACTGAACTGTGCCGTGAAAAAAAATCAAATCCGTTATCAATTTTATTTTGTTCTGAGGTGTGTGTTTGTCGATCTGAACACAGTTTCACTGGCTAATATATCATTTTTTCCCCCAAAACAGCCCGACCAGACTCCACCAGCTTTAACTGGCCTTTTCCTGGAGACTGGTCTGGTCCCAGTACAGAGGTGTTGTCGGTGTCATTGTATGAGAATAGATCTGCAGCTACAATCACAACACACAGTAGAGCCTGAGTGACACCACAGACTAATGACTGAATGATAAACGATCAGTGGGTGAAAGAGAGATTACATGGCGTCTGTGTCCTCGGTGATAGATGGAAGATTGACAGAAAAGGAAAGCATGGCGAGACATATTTTAACCTTTGTCCATGCCTGCCATCCCGTCATTGCTGCTTCATCCTGCCTGTAGTATACAGTTCTAACTGCAGCCATGTATCAGTGTCATTAAGGGGATTTTTTTTTTAAAATCATTAATAACAGCGACAGTACAAGAAAAAATGCATATCTGTTCACTCCTTCCAGCAAAACGGACAGTTTTCAGCCAAAGGTATGTTTTTGATTCAGTCAAGTAATTGATTAGCCATTACAAATCTTTCAAGGAACATTTCTAAACATCTCCTAGCACCGGCCTGCTTCTCAAGATTTTCTGCTTTTATCTGTCTTCATATGACAGTAAACTGCATACATTTAGATTTAGGACAGTTTGATGGACAAATGAAAGCATTTCAAAACGTTGTCTTTGGCTTTCAGAGTTGTGATCTTTTAGATATTTTCCGACACTCTTTAGTCCACATGATTAAATGATTAATAAGACAACTGCGTGTCAGATGAATTGATCATGAAAATAATATTCAATAAACTTCACATGTTAAAACAGGAAGAATGCAACGTTGACTCCAAACAATAGCAAAGACATGAAGGAAAAGAATGAGGCGACGAAAACTAAAAAGAAAATATGTTCTGAGCAGCGTGTCCACAGATTTCCATTTTGTCTTTCGCCTCAACAATATGTCTCTCTATCTCCCTCTCTTTTGTTGTGGCCTTGCTGGCTCACACACCGTCAGTCACTCTGTTATTTCGGTAACAGAGATCCTGGGCTTGGCTGTGGAATGTACAGCTGTCTGGCATATGGATAATACTAGATTTTAATTTCCAACAACACCTCCCCCACTCCAATATGCTAGTTCCCCAGAAAAAGGAGAGGAGGAGGCAAATGGACTACAAAGGAAAATAAGTGCAGAGTGTCTTTCCTTTTTAATGGTAGAGCTGAAGGTACAAGACTCAAACCATCTTCAGGGCTTTTCAAAATGTATCATTAATATTCTATGACTGCATAGAAGACAGGAAAGGACATTACTGTTGAAATGGTCAGCTGCAGACACGTCTCTGATAGGGCCATGGAGCAGATGTTTTCATTTGTATATATTATTTTTTTTGTAAGAAATACAAGTGAAGCATTATTGTTTCCCCTGAGGCTTCAACCAAACCGGAGGGTGTTTGCAAAAAGGTAAACAGAGGTCTGACAACAGCAGTAAGTTAACATATCAGCCCATCGTATAGTCAGGTGTCCTTGTGAACATTGAAAACAGGTCTGGCTTTCTGTTTACATTCCCCCTGTCCGTACGGGACATAACAATATCTCACTAAAGTGATGAGGGACAAAAATGAATTCAAACATTTATCTGGAGCTAACATCAGCTCTGTGTTAATCAAAAGTTACTAAACTTTGTTTACTTATAGCAGACAAAAATACCACCAACAGCACTTAACAACTACGTTACACGACTACTGTTATCTGATGCTGTAGAGATTTGATTATGCAAGTTCCACAGGTCAAGTTTGGGTAAAACAAAACGTACATCTATGTATGATCTATAGAAAGGTTATCACTCAAATCCTTCAGTTTTCCCAAACTAACATGGTCAAAATAGTTACTGGTAAATCCTTCAAAACTCTGTTTACTAGCCATTCTAATGTGTTTTCCATTCTGCTGACCCTTTACTCTACAGCTTAACAAATAATAAATGTGACGTCAACCACAAGTATTTCAATCATGATGACTGAGAAAGGGAGCATCTCTTCACAATTCTGAAACCAAAACCAGTTAATGTTTGCGACTTGTATTCATCCATCAATGTATTATCTGTAACCGGACTTTTATACATAATAAGTAATAATAAATACCCTTAAAAGGGCTTGAAATCTGTGTGGGATCTTTTGCTGCTGAAATTTAATAAATTAGTTACTTGACAGGGAAAATTTATCTAAAATAAGTAATAGTTTGAGTAATAGTTTACGTCTTTCTCTTGATCATTTTCAGTTTGAAGCTGATCCAATGTGATAATGCTGCTTTTCTCTGTTTAACATAATGGCAAATCTAAATATTCTTGAGGTTTTGGGACAAAACAAATCACTTAGGATTCTGGGGGAAACTGTGTCTGTTTTAGATGAAAATAAGAAATCTGACTTCACGAGCAGCATCAATACTGTTGATTGATCTTTTTTTCTGAATGGTACTTTCCAACAAGTGCAACAAGTGTGTTTAAACAAACTAGCGAATTGAAAACATGTGGATTTCACATAAACTTTATGTCTCTAAACTGAAACGCAGCCAAAGTAACAAAGCCCACATGGCAGAGGATATTGATTGTGTTTTCTTTTGCTTCCCTCTTTCTAAAACTTAATTAAGCGCTTTTTATCTCTGAACAAAACCATGCAGTCATATAAACAACACAGAACTGACCTAATATAGGCTGCTGCAACGTTACAATCCAGCATCTAAACTTAGAATAAGAAAGATAAAAATGTGGATTTGAATGGCTTGTTTAACTGTGGTACAAATCTGAAAAGAAAAGCTGCAAAACATTCAACATTTACAAACATACACTTATGTATTAGTGCAAGTCCTGTTCTATCTTTATTTTGTTGTATAGTATGTGTATTTATTGTCTGTGTAGTTGTATAGTATGTGTATTTATTGTCTGTGTAGTTGTATAGTATGTGTATTTATTGTCTGTGTAGTTGTATAGTATGTGTATTTATTGTCTGTGTAGTTGTATAGTATGTGTATTTATTGTCTGTGTAGTTGTATAGTATGTGTATTTATTGTCTGTGTAGTTGTATAGTATGTGTATTTATTGTCTGTGTAGTTGTATAGTATGTGTATTTATTGTCTGTGTCGTTGTATAGTATGTGTATTTATTGTCTGTGTCTGTGTAGTTGTATAGTATGTGTATTTATTGTCTGTGTAGTTGTATAGTATGTGTATTTATTGTCTGTGTAGTTGTATAGTATGTGTATTTATTGTCTGTGTTGTATAGTATTTATTGTATGTGTATTTATTGTCTGTGTAGTTGTATAGTATGTGTATTTATTGTCTGTGTCTGTGTAGTTGAGCTGCTGCAACACTTGAATTTCCCCCATGGGGATCAATAAAGGAATACAATAAGAAACAATGAGTTATAAGCACAATACTAATCAAAACAGTCACTTCTCTTTAACCACATTAACTATGCAGAAAAGTAGTTAAACTTAAACTTAACTAAAACTTAAACCACACATGTTGCATGAAGAAAATGTGACTTTTGATCATGCAATAATAAAATAATTACAATGTTTTGACTGAACCTGGTAGCACACGTTCAGGCTTTACTATAATTACAGGCGAGCTATGCAAACTATGCAGCAAAGGGACTAAACGAGGAATGCGCCTAACAAGTCACTAAATATCCTTCCGCGGAGAAACGTCACAAAGTAGTCCCAACATTATTTAACCACATTAATTATGAGTCATTAAAAAAAAAAAAAAAAAAACACAACTATGAGAAGTTAAACAAACTTTTTTCTTTTCCACGACAGCAGCCAGAAGGATCAGTCTACTTCCTGGAGCATAAAAAAAATAAAAAAAAATCTGATCATCTAACTCCTTATTCATTAAATAATTATTTTTCTGCAGACTTAATGCATGCTCATAAACACAACATACCCACATGTGCATTTTGTTAGAAATAGCCGCAGAGTGTAAGTATTAAAGCGCTGCAACCTGAGACTGCGTGCGCTCCAGGGATTAGTCCGCGACACAAAGTAGTGCGCCGACCCGCAGACTGGGAATTAACTTTTTGGATTGTTCCTCACCTTTCTCCTTCTCTGTGTATGGGAATCATCTCGACGCTATGTTGTAGTAGCAGTTCTCCTCTGAGTTTCCACCATCATAAATTGCAATTTCACTGCGTTTTTCCCACAGATATCCCCGGTGGCGTACGGTCCTCTGCTCCCCGCTCCGGGCGGCCTGTGGTCCGGGCTGCTTGATGATGGAGGAGCGCAAATACCAGCCGAACAAAGATCGCCTCCAACCGGAAAGATGGATCACTCTGTGGCTCAAAACAAATAGCCACACTTCCGGTTGGGCAAGAGTGGGTGTTGAGTGACTGCGCATGCGCTGGTCACCATTCAGATTTCTTAAACATGGACTTTCTGAATTATCAAATTGTGCACATATGAGGTGGATTTCTTATATTTTTATATTAAGTTTGGACACACCTTCTCATTCAACTACTTTGAAGAATGTAAAATATAAAACATATTCTGGTTTGTTGAGCATTTGTTTGTTTACCACATAATTCCACCCTTCAGATATCTTAAACATGGACTTTCTGAATTATCAAATTGTGCACACATGAGGTGGATTTGGACAATGAAGTCATGTTTTCAGAAGCTTATTTTTTTCTAGGATCTTTAAAAAAATATACAGTACCAGTAAAAAGTTTGGACACACCTTCTCATTCAGCTACTTTGAAGAATGTAAAATATAAAACATATTCTGGTTTGTTGAGCATTTGTTTGTTTACCACATAATTCCACCCTTCAGATATCTTAAACATGGACTTTCTGAATTATCAAATTGTGCACACATGAGGTGGATTTCTTATATTTTAGCGTTGAGGACAATCATTTCTAGGATCTTTAAAAAAACATACAGTACCAGTCAAAAGTTTGGACACACCTTCTCATTCAGCTACTTTGAAGAATGTAAAATATAAAACATATTCTGGTTTGTTGAGCATTTGTTTGTTTACCACATAATTCCATGCACTGGCCACCCTTCAGGTATCTTAAAAATGAGTGTGGAGTTTAAACATGGACTTTCTGATTTTTTTAGATTAGTAGATGAGTACAAGTACTAGTACAACGAAATGCAGTTTTAGCATCTAACCAGAAGTGCAAAAGAAGCAGTAAAGGTGCAGTGCAATGTGCTGGATAAATAACAGTATAAATAACAGATAAATAATAATAATAAAAAAAAGAAAAATAACAGTATGAGAGTATTAACAGTATAAACAGTATGAACAGTGGATATGAGATGCAAGATATATACAGTATATATCTAGTATAAACAGTAAGGTGTAAGTATGTATAGTCACTGGAGGAAGGTGTCTGGTGTGGTGCAGAGTTTAGTAAGGTGACAGCTGAGGGGAAGAAGCTGAATTATCAAGTTGTGCACACATGAGGTGGATTTCTTATATTTTAGTGTTGAGGACAATGAAGTCATGTTTTCAGTAGCTTATTTTTTTCTAGGATCTTTAAAAAAATATACAGTACCAGTAAAAAGTTTGGACACACCTTCTCATTCAACTACTTTGAAGAATGTAAAATATAAAACATATTCTGGTTTGTTGAGCATTTGTTTGTTTACCACATAATTCCATGCACTGGTCACCATTCAGATTTCTTAAACATGGACTTTCTGAATTATCAAATTGTGGTGGATTTCTTATATTTTTATATTAAGTTTGGACACACCTTCTCATTCAACTACTTTGAAGAATGTAAAATATAAAACATATTCTGGTTTGTTGAGCATTTGTTTGTTTACCACATAATTCCACCATTCAGATATCTTAAACATGGACTTTCTGAATTATCAAATTGTGCACACATGAGGTGGATTTGGACAATGAAGTCATGTTTTCAGTAGCTTATTTTTTTTCTAGGATCTTTAAAAAAAAAATACAGTACCAGTCAAAAGTTTGGACACACCTTCTCATTCAACTACTTTGAAGAATCTAAAATATAAAACATATTCTGGTTTGTTGAGCATTTGTTTGTTTACCACATAATTCCACCCTTCAGATATCTTAAACATGGACTTTCTGAATTATCAAATTGTGCACACATGAGGTGGATTTCTTATATTTTAGCGTTGAGGACAATGAAGTCATGTTTTCAGTAGCTTATTTTTTTCTAGGATCTTTAAAAAAATATACAGTACCAGTAAAAAGTTTGGACACACCTTCTCATTCAGCTACTTTGAAGAATGGAAAATATAAAACATATTCTGGTTTGTTGAGCATTTGTTTGTTTACCACATAATTCCATATGTGTTCCTTCATAGTTTGGATGTCTTCAATATTAATCTACAATGTAGAAAAAAAATAAAAAAAAACCACATAAATATGTGTTCCTTCATAGAAAAATCCATTGAATGAGAAGGTGTGTCCACACTTTTGACTGGTACTGTATGTATATAATATAAAAAAAATTACAATAGAAAAAAAAATACAGGTTTTCATGGGCTGATCCCAGTATTTTTGGCTCAAGATTTATAAATCTAGGTAAACAAAGTATGCAACATTTACTGACCAGATTATTTTTTCAATTAGTTCAAATTGAGACACTTCTTTTTAACACAGCCTTCCACCCCTTCATGATGAAAATAAATAGGTAGACAGTTTAAAAATTCCCCCACAGATGAAGCTTTATTTTCAGTTTTCGTTGAAAATTCTGAAGGGGGTGGGGTTGACAAATAAATCTGAGCCTTTGCTTAGTTGTCAACTCTGAGATAGACTCTATCCACAGATGAAGACACTAAGATGTTGTTCTCAAGCTCTGGAAAAACCTAGTAGCCCTAAATGGATCATGATGGATCAATTATACACCTCCAAGCCAAAACAAATACGCAAAAAAGAATAGATCATGTTGTTTGTTTTATAATATCATTTCTAACTCTTATTATTGTTGGTTATTTTATTTTGGGTTTTTTTTTTTACCATCTGAACGCTTTAACACTACAAACCACCTTTGAAATTATGAAACCAAGTATTCCAGTTGAACTTTAACTCTTCTTAAAATAATAAAATATTAATAAATATGTTACTCATTATTTTTGGTGTCCCGTTACAGTGGCAGAGTGAGAGCTCTTTCGTTTTTCCTCCACTGTGCTTCCAATCACTGCTGCTCTGTTCAGTCATGCAGAGACCTTTGGGGCTTTTATTTTGAAGTCAGATTTAAGAGCGACCCAGGTGACCTCTGGTGTTGATTATGGGAACATCATGTTCACTTACTTAATTACTTTATAACTACTGCTACTATAATTCCCTTTGTTACTACTACTTCTACTTTTACTGCTACTACTACTAAGACTTGTATTTAATGACAATGTAATTTTATCTAAATATTATGGAGTCATCATCTATTCATCACATATTCAAGACAGGCACTTTGACCAACTAAGCCACAGCGCCTCCTTCAAGTGTTAATCTCAAATTGTAAACCAGTTTTAGTCCATTTCCACTGAAACGAAAGAAAAGTTTATTTTTATAGTTAAAATATCACTTTACTGTCAGAGGCACTGCTGGGATTTGAACCCAGGATCTCCTGTTTACTAGACAGGCACTTTGACCAACTAAGCCACAGCGCCTCCTTGATGTCTATATCACAAATGTGTTACCTTTGTTAGTCCATTTCCACCAGAACTAAAGTAAGTTTCCTTTTAACAGTTTAAGTTCCCATATTACTTTATCTTCTGGGGCACTGCTGGGATTTGAACCCAGGATCTCCTGTTTTCAAGACAGGCACTTTGACCAACTAAGCCATAGCACCTGTGTGAACTCCTTTTTAATTGAATTCAAACCATTGTGCATCTCCACAACTATGATTCAAAATATTCCATGTCAACACTCCCACGTCAGAGGCACTGCTGGGATTTGAAACCAGGATCTCCTGTTTACTAGACAGGCGCTTTAACCAACTAAGCCACAGCGCCTCCTTGATATGGTTATCACAAATGTGATACCTTTGTTAGTCCATTTCCACCAGAGCTAAAGTAATTTTTCTTTTTACACTTTAAGTTTCCATGTAACTTTACTTTCCGAGGCACTGCTGGGATTTGAACCCATGATCTCCTGTTTACTAGACAGGCACTTTAACCAACTAAGCCACAGCACCTCCTTGATGTGGTTATCACAAATGTTATACCTTTGCTAGTTTAAGTTCACATATCGCTTTACTGTCAGAGGCACTGCTGGGATTTGAACCCAGGATCTCCTGTTTACGAAACAGGCACTTTGACCAACTAAGCCACAGCACCTCTGTGAATGCCTTACACTAAAATCCAAACCATCATCCACATGCACCAATATAAATCAAAATATTCAGCAACTACACTCTCCTGTCGGAGGAACTGCTGGGATTTGAACCCAGGATCTCCAGTTTACTAGACAGGCACTTTGACCAACTAAGCCACAGCATCTGTGTGGACTCCTTTTTCCTTAAATTCAAACCTTTGTGCATCTCCACATCTATGATTCAAAATATTCAATGTCAACACTCCCACGTCAGAGGCACTGCTGGGATTTGAACCCAGGATCTCCTGTTTACTAGACAGGCGCTTTAACCAACTAAGCCACAGCGCCTCCTTGATGTGGTTATCACAAATGTGATACCTTTGTTAGTCCATTTCCACCAGAGCTAAAGTAAGTTTTCTTTTTACACTTTAAGTTTCCATATAACTTTACTTTCTGAGGCACTGCTGGGATTTGAATCCAGGATCTCCTGTTTACGAAACAGGCAATTTGACCAACTAAGCCACAGCGCCTCTGTGAATGCCTTACACTAAAATCTAAACCATCATCCACATCCACCAATATAAATCAAAATATTCAGCAACTACACTCTCCTGTCGGAGGAACTGCTGGGATTTGAACCCAGGATCTCCAGTTTACTAGACAGGCACTTTGACCAACTAAGCCACAGCATCTGTGTGGACTCCTTTTTCCATAAATTCAAACCTTTGTGCATCTCCACATCTATGATTCAAAATATTCAATGTCAACACTCCCACGTCAGAGGCACTGCTGGGATTTGAACCCAGGATCTCCTGTTTACTAGACAGGCGCTTTAACCAACTAAGCCACAGCGCCTCCTTGATGTGGTTATCACAAATGTGATACCTTTGCTAGTCCATTTCAACCAGAACTAAAGTAAGTTTTCTTTTTATAGTTTAAGTTCACATATCGCTTTACTGTCAGAGGCACTGCTGGTATTTGAACCCAGGATCTCCTCTTTACTAGACAGGCACTTTGACCAACTAAGCCACAGCGCCTCTGTGAATGCCTTACACTAAAATCTAAACCATCATCCACATCCACCAATATAAATCAAAATATTCAGCAACTACACTCTCCTGTCAGAGGAACTGCTGGGATTTGAACCAAGGATCTCCAGTTTACTAGACAGGCACTTTGACCAACTAAGCCACAGCATCTGTGTGGACTCCTTTTTCCTTAAATTCAAACCTTTGTGCATCTCCACAACTATGATTCAAAATGTTCAAAGTCAACACTCCCACGTCAGAGGCACTGCTGGGATTTGAACCGAGGAGCTCCTGTTTACTAGACAGGCACTTCGACCAACTAAGCCACAGCGCCCCCTTGATGTGGTTATCACAAATGTGATACCTTTGTTTGTCCATTTCCACCAGAACTAAAGTTAGTTTTCTTTTTACACTTTAAGTTTCCATATAACTTTACTTTCAGAGGCACTGATGGGTTTTGAACCAGGATCTCCTCTTTACAAAACAGGCACTTTGACCAACTAAGATACATTGCCTGTGTGAACTCCTTTTTAATTGAATTCAAACCATTGTGCATCTCCACAACTATGATTTAAAATATTCAAAGTCAACACTCCCATGTAAGAGGCACTGCTGGGATTTGAACCCAGGATCTCCTGTTTACAAGACAGGCGCTATGACCAGCTAAGCCACAGCGCCTCTGTGAATGCCTTACACTAAAATCCAAACCATCGTCCACATCCACCAATATAAATTAAAAATATTCAGCAACTACACTCCCACGTCGGAGGCACTGCTGGGATTTGAACCCAGGATCTCCTGTTTACTAGACAGGCACTTTGACCAACTAAGCCACAGCACCTGTGTGAACTCCTTTTTAATGGAAGTCAAACCATTGTGCATCTCCACAACTATGATTTAAAATATTCAAAGTCAACACTCCCACATAAGAGGCACTGCTGGGATTTGAACTCAGGATCTCCTGTTTACTAGACAGGCGCTTTAACCAACTAAGCCACAGCGCCTCTGTGAATGCCTTACACTAAAATCCAAACCATCGTCCACATCCACCAATATAAATCAAAATATTCAGCAACTACACTCTCCTGTCAGAGGCACTGCTGGGATTTGAACCCAGGACCTCCTGTTTACTAGACAGGCGCTTTAACCAACTAAGCCACAGCGCCTCTGTGAATGCCTTACACTAAAATCCAAACCATCGTCCACATCCACCAATATAAATCAAAATATTCAGCAACTACACTCTCCTGTCAGAGGCACTGCTGGGATTTGAACCCAGGACCTCCTGTTTACTAGACAGGCGCTTTAACCAACTAAGCCACAGCACCTCTTCGATGTGGTTATCACAAATGTGAAACCGTTGCTAGTCCATTTCAACCAGAACTAAAGTAATTTTTGTTATTATAGTTTAAGTTCACATTTCGCTTTACTGTCAGAGGCACTGCTGGGATTTGAACCCAGGTTCTCCTGTTTACTAGACAGGCACTTTGACCAACTAAGCCACAGCACCTGTGTGAACTCCTTTTTAATGGAAGTCAAACCTTTCTGCATCTCCACAACAAAGATTTAAAATATTCAAAGTCAACACTCCCACGTCAGAGGCACTGCTGGGATTTGAACCAAGGATCTCCTGTTTACTAGACAGGCACTTTGACCAACTAAGCAACAGCGCCTCCTTGATGTGGTTATCACAAATGTGATACCTTTGTTAGTCCATTTCCACCAGAACTAAAGTTAGTTTTCTCTTTACACTTTAAGTTTCCATATAACTTTGCTTTCAGAGGCACTGGTGGGTTTTGAACCAGGATCTCCTCTTTACAAAACAGGCACTTTGACCAACTAAGATACAGCGCCTGTGTGAACTCCTTTTTAATTGAATTCAAACCATTGTGCATCTCCACAACTATGATTTAAAATATTCAATGTCAACACTCCCACGTCAGAGGCACTGCTGGGATTTGAACCCTGGATCTCCTGTTTACTAGACAGGCGCTTTAACCAACTAAGCCACAGCGCCTCCTTGATTTGGTTATCACAAATGTGATACCTTTGTTAGTCCATTTCCACCAGAGCTAAAGTAAGTTTTCTTTTTACACTTTAAGTTTCCATATAACTTTACTTTCTGAGGCACTGCTGGGATTTGAACCCAGGATCTCCTGTTTACGAAACAGGCACTTTGACCAACTAAGCCACAGCGCCTCTGTGAATGCCTTACACTAAAATCTAAACCATCATCCACATCCACCAATATAAATCAAAATATTCAGCAACTACACTCTCCTGTCGGAGGAACTGCTGGGATTTGAACCCAGGATCTCCAGTTTACTAGACAGGCACTTTGACCAACTAAGCCACAGCGCCCCCTTGATGTGTTTATCACAAATGTGATTCCTTTGTTAGTCCATTTCCACCAGAACTAAAGTTAGTTTTCTTTTTACACTTTAAGTTTCCATATAACTTTACTTTCAGAGGCACTGATGGGTTTTGAACCAGGATCTCCTCTTTAAAAAACAGGCAATTTGACCAACTAAGATACAGCGCCTCTGTGAATGCCTTACACTAAAACCTAAACCATCGTCCATATCCACCGTTATAAAACAAAACATTCAGCAACTACACTCTCCTGTCACAGGCACTGCTGGGATTTGAACCCAGGACCTCCTGTTTACAAGACAGGCACTTTGACCAACTAAGCCATAGCACCTGTGTGAACTCCTTTTTAATTGAATTCAAACCATTGTGCATCTCCACATCTATGATTCAAAATATTCAATGTCAACACTCCCACGTCAGAGGCACTGCTGGGATTTGAACCCAGGTCCTGTTTACTTTTGACCAACTAAGCCACAGCGCCTCTGTGAATGGTTATCACAAAATCTAAACCATCATCCACATCCACCAATATAAATCAAAATATTCAGAACTAAAGTTAGACTTTAAGTTTCCATATAACTTTACTTTCAGGCACTGCTGGGATTTGAACCAGGATCTCCTGTTTACTAGACAGGCACTTTGACCAACTAAGCCACAGCGCCTGTGTGAACTCCTTTTAATTGAATTCAAACCATTGTGCACTCCACAACTATGATTCAAAATATTCAAAGTCAACACTCCCACGTCAGAGGCACTGCTGGGATTTGAACCCAGGATCTCCTGTTTACTAGACAGGCACTTTGACCAACTAAGCCACAGCGCCTCTTGATGTGGTTACACTTTGATTAGTCCATTTCCACCAGAACTAAAGTTAATTTTTCTTTTACACTTTAAGTTTCCATACTACACTTTCCTTTCAGAGGCACTGATGGGATTTGAACCAGGATCTCCTGTTTACAAACAGGCACTTTGACCAACTAAGCCACAGCACCTGTGTGAACTCCTTTTTAATTGAATTCAAACCATTGTTCTCCACAACTATGATTTAAAATATTCAAAGTCAACACTCCTTTACTTTCTAGGCACTGCTGGGATTTGAACCCAGGATCTCCTGTTTACAAGACAGGCACTTTGACCAACTAAGCCACAGCGCCTCTGTGAATGCCTTCCACTAAAATCTAAACCATCATCCACATCCACCAATATAAATCAAAATATTTAGCAACTACACTCTCCTGTCAGAGGCACTGCTGGGATTTGAACCCAGGATCTCCAGTTTACTAGACAGGCACTTTGACCAACTAAGCCACAGCGCCTCCTTGATGTGGTTATCACAAATGTGATACCTTTGTTAGTCCATTTCCACCAGAACTAAAGTTAGTTTTCTTTTTACACTTTAAGTTTCCATATAACTTTACTTTCTGAGGCACTGATGGGTTTTGAACCAGGATCTCCTGTTTACAAAACAGGCACTTTGACCAACTAAGATACAGCGCCTGTGTGAACTCCTTTTTAATTGAATTCAAACCATTGTGCATCTCCACAACTATGATTTAAAATATTCAAAGTCAACACTCCCACGTCAGAGGCACTGCTGGGATTTGAACCCAGGATCTCCTGTTTACTAGACAGGCACTTTGACCAACTAAGCCACAGCGCCTCCTTGATGTGGTTATCACAAATGTGATACCTTTGTTAGTCCATTTCCACCAGAGCTAAAGTAAGTTTTCTTTTTACACTTTAAGTTTCCATATAACTTTACTTTCTGAGGCACTGCTGGGATTTGAACCCAGGATCTCCAGTTTACTAGAAACAGGCACTTTGACCAACTAAGCCACAGCGCCTCTGTGAATGCCTTACACTAAAATCTAAACCATCATCCACATCCACCAATATAAATCAAAATATTCAGCAACTACACTCTCCTGTCGGAGGAACTGCTGGGATTTGAACCCAGGATCTCCAGTTTACTAGACAGGCACTTTGACCAACTAAGCCACAGCGCCCCTTGATGTGTTTATCACAAATGTGATTCCTTTGTTAGTCCATTTCCACCAGAACTAAAGTTAGTTTTCTTTTTACACTTTAAGTTTCCATATAACTTTACTTTCAGAGGCACTGATGGGTTTTGAACCAGGATCTCCTCTTTAAAAAACAGGCAATTTGACCAACTAAGATACAGCGCCTCTGTGAATGCCTTACACTAAAACCTAAACCATCGTCCATATCCACCGTTATAAAACAAAACATTCAGCAACTACACTCTCCTGTCACAGGCACTGCTGGGATTTGAACGCAGGATCTCCTGTTTACTAGACAGGCACTTTGACCAACTAAGCCATAGCACCTGTGTGAACTCCTTTTTAATTGAATTCAAACCATTGTGCATCTCCACATCTATGATTCAAAATATTCAATGTCAACACTCCCACGTCAGAGGCACTGCTGGGATTTGAACCCAGGACCTCCTGTTTACTAGACAGGCACTTTAACCAACTAAGCCACAGCGCCTCCCTGATGTGGTTATCACAAATGTGATACCTTTGTTAGTCCATTTCCACCAGAACTAAAGTTAGTTTTCTCTTTACACTTTAAGTTTCCATATAACTTTACTTTCAGAGGCACTGATGGGTTTTGAACCAGGATCTCCTCTTTACAAAACAGGCACTTTGACCAACTAAGATACAGCGCCTGTGTGAACTCCTTTTTAATTGAATTCAAACCATTGTGCATCTCCACAACTATGATTTAAAATATTCAAAGTCAACACTCACACGTAATAGGCACTGCTGGGATTTGAACCCAGGATCTCCTGTTTACTAGACAGGCGCTTTAACCAACTAAGCCACAGCGCCTCTGTGAATGCCTTACACTAAAATCTAAACCATCATCCACATCCACCAATATAAATCAAACATATTCAGCAACTACACTCTCCTGTCAGAGGAACTGCTGGGATTTGAACCCAGGATCTCCAGTTTACTAGACAGGCACTTTGACCAACTAAGCCATAGCATCTGTGTGGACTCCTTTTTCCTTAAATTCAAACCTTTGTGCATCTCCACATCTATGATTCAAAATATTCAATGTCAACACTCCCACGTCAGAGGCACTGCTGGGATTTGAACCCAGGATCTCCTGTTTACTAGACAGGCACTTTAACCAACTAAGCCACAGCGCCTCCTTGATGTGGTTATCACAAATGTGATACCTTTGTTAGTCCATTTCCACCAGAGCTAAAGTAAGTTTTCGTTTTACACTTTAAGTTTCCATATAACTTTACTTTCTGAGGCACTGCTGGGATTTGAACCCAGGATCTCCTGTTTACTAAACAGGCACTTTGACCAACTAAGCCACAGCGCCTCTGTGAATGCCTTACACTAAAACCTAAACCATCATCCACATCCACCAATATAAATCAAAAATATTCAGCAACTACATTCTCCTGTCGGAGGAACTGCTGGGATTTGAACCCAGGATCTCAGTTTACTAGACAGGCACTTTGACCAACTAAGCCACAGCGCCCCCTTGATGTGTTTATCACAAATGTGATTCCTTTGTTAGTCCATTTCCACCAGAACTAAAGTTAGTTTTCTTTTTACACTTTAAGTTTCCATATAACTTTACTTTCAGAGGCACTGATGGGTTTTGAACCAGGATCTCCTCTTTAAAAAACAGGCAATTTGACCAACTAAGATACAGCGCCTCTGTGAATGCCTTACACTAAAACCTAAACCATCGTCCATATCCACCGTTATAAAACAAAACATTCAGCAACTACACTCTCCTGTCACAGGCACTGCTGGGATTTGAACGCAGGATCTCCTGTTTACTAGACAGGCACTTTGACCAACTAAGCCATAGCACCTGTGTGAACTCCTTTTTAATTGAATTCAAACCATTGTGCATCTCCACATCTATGATTCAAAATATTCAATGTCAACACTCCCACGTCAGAGGCACTGCTGGGATTTGAACCCAGGATCTCCTGTTTACTAGACAGGCACTTTGACCAACTAAGCCACAGCGCCTCCTTGAAGTGGTTATCACAAATGTGATACCTTTGTTAGTCCATTTCCACAAGAACTAAAGTTAGTTTTCTCTTTACACTTTAAGTTTCCATATAACTTTACTTTCAGAGGCACTGATGGGTTTTGAACAAGGATCTCCTCTTTACAAAACAGGCACTTTGACCAACTAAGATACAGCGCCTGTGTGAACTCCTTTTTAATTGAATTCAAACCATTGTGCATCTCCACAACTATGATTTAAAATATTCAAAGTCAACACTCACACGTAATAGGCACTGCTGGGATTTGAACCCAGGATCTCCTGTTTACAAGACAGGCGCTTTGACCAACTAAGCCACAGCGCCTCTGTGAATGCCTTACACTAAAATCTAAACCATCATCCACATCCACCAATATAAATCAAAAATATTCAGCAACTACACTCTCCTGTCAGAGGCACTGCTGGGATTTGAACCCAGGATCTCCAGTTTACTAGACAGGCACTTGACCAACTAAGCCTAAGCATCTGTGTGGACTCCTTTTTCCTTAAATTCAAACCTTTGTGCATCTCCACATCTATGATTCAAAATATTCAATGTCAACACTCCCACGTCAGAGGCACTGCTGGGATTTGAACCCAGGATCTCCTGTTTACTAGACAGGCACTTTAACCAACTAAGCCACAGCGCCTCCTTGATGTGGTTATCACAAATGTGATACCTTTGTTAGTCCATTTCCACCAGAGCTAAAGTAAGTTTTCTTTTTACACTTTAAGTTTCCATATAACTTTACTTTCTGAGGCACTGCTGGGATTTGAACCCAGGATCTCCTGTTTACGAAACAGGCACTTTGACCAACTAAGATACAGCGCCTGTGTGAACTCCTTTTTAATTGAATTCAAACCATTGTGCATCTCCACAACTATGATTTAAAATATTCAAAGTCAACACTCCCACGTAAGAGGCACTGCTGGGATTTGAACCCAGGATCTCCTGATTACTAGACAGGCACTTTGACCAACCAAGCCACAGCGCCTCTGTGAATGCCATACACTAAAATCTAAACCATCATCCACATCCACCAATATAAATCAAAATATTCAGCAACTACACTCTCCTGTCGGAGGAACTGCTGGGATTTGAACCCAGGATCTCCAGTTTACTAGACAGGCACTTTGACCAACTAAGCCACAGCATCTGTGTGGACTCCTTTTTCCTTAAATTCAAACCTTTGTGCATCTCCACAACTATGATTCAAAATATTCAAAGTCAACACTCCCACGTCAGAGGCACTGCTGGGATTTGAACCAAGGATCTCCTGTTTACTAGACAGGCACTTTGACCAACTAAGCAACAGCGCCTCCTTGATGTGGTTATCACAAATGTGATACCTTTGTTAGTCCATTTCCACCAGAACTAAAGTTAGTTTTCTTTTTACACTTTAAGTTTCCATATAACTTTACTTTCAGAGGCACTGATGGGTTTTGAACCAGGATCTCCTCTTTACAAAACAGGCACTTTGACAAACTAAGATACAGCGCCTGTGTGAATGCCTTACACTAAAACCTAAACCATCGTCCATATCCACCATTATAAAACAAAACATTCAGCAACTACACTCTCCTGTCACAGGCACTGCTGGGATTTGAACCAGGATCTCCTGTTTACTAGACAGGCACTTTGACCAACTAAGCCATAGCACCTGTGTGAACTCCTTTTTAATTGAATTCAAACCATTGTGCATCTCCACAACTATGATTTAAAATATTCAAAGTCAACACTCCCACGTAAGAGGCACTGCTGGGATTTGAACCAAGGATCTCCTGTTTACTAGACAGGCACTTTGACCAACTAAGCCACAGCGCCTCCTTGATGTGGTTATCACAAATGTGATACCTTTGTTAGTCCATTTCCACCAGAACTAAAGTTAGTTTTCTTTTACACTTTAAGTTTCCATATAACTTTACTTTCAGAGGCACTGCTGGGATTTGAACCCAGGATCTCCTGTTTACAAAACAGGCACTTTGACCAACTAAGCCACAGCGCCTCTGTGAATGCCTTACACTAAAATCTAAACCATCATCCACATCCACCAATATAAATCAAAATATTCAGCAACTACACTCTCCTGTCAGAGGAACTGCTGGGATTTGAACCCAGGATCTCCAGTTTACTAGACAGGCACTTTGACCAACTAAGCCACAGCATCTGTGTGGACTCCTTTTTAATGGAAGTCAAACCTTTCTGCATCTCCACAACAAAGATTTAAAATATTCAAAGTCAACACTCCCACATGAGAGGCACTGCTGGGATTTGAACCCAGGATCTCCTGTTTACTAGACAGGCACTTTGACCAACTAAGCCACAGCGCCTCCTTGATGTGGTTATCACAAATGTGATACCTTTGTTAGTCCATTTCCACCAGAACTAAAGTTAGTTTTCTTTTTACACTTTAAGTTTCCATATAACTTTACTTTCTGAGGCACTGGTGGGTTTTGAACCAGGATCTCCTGTTTACTAGAGAGGCACTTTGACCAACTAAGCCACAGCGCCTCCTTCAAAATCTCAAATTGTAAACCAGTTTTAGTCCATTTCCACTCGACCAAAAGAAAAAATCAAAATATCTCCACAACTATGATTCAAAATATTCAGCAACTGTCAGAGGCACTGCTGGGATTTGAACCCAGGATCTCCTGTTTACTAGACAGGCACTTTGACCAACTAAGCCACAGCGCCTCCTTGATGTGGTTATCACAAATGTGATACCTTTGTTAGTCCATTTCCACCAGAACTAGTAAAGTTTTTTTTTACACTTTAAGTTTTATAACTTTACTTTCAGAGGCACTGCTGGGATTTGAACCAGGATCTCCTGTTTACTAACAGGCACTTTGACCAACTAAGCCACAGCGCCTGTGTGAACTGCCTTTTCACTTTAAAATCAAACCATTGTCCATTCCACAACTAAATTCAAAATATTTTTATAGTTAAAATATCACTTTACTGTCAGAGGCACTGCTGGGATTTGAACCCAGGATCTCCTGTTTACTAGACAGGCACTTTAACCAACTAAGCCACAGCGCCTCCTTGATGTGGCTTTCACAAATGTGATACCTTTGTTAGTCCATTTCCACCAGAACTAAAGTTAGTTTTCTTTTTACACTTTAAGTTTCCATATAACTTTACTTTCAGAGGCACTGATGGGTTTTGAACCAGGATCTCCTCTTTACAAAACAGGCAATTTGACCAACTAAGATACAGCGCCTCTGTGAATGCCTTACACTAAAACCTAAACCATCGTCCATATCCACCGTTATAAAACAAAACATTCAGCAACTACACTCTCCTGTCACAGGCACTGCTGGGATTTGAACGCAGGATCTCCTGTTTACTAGACAGGCACTTTGACCAACTAAGCCATAGCACCTGTGTGAACTCCTTTTTAATTGAATTCAAACCATTGTGCATCTCCACAACTATGATTTAAAATATTCAAAGTCAACACTCCCACGTAAGAGGCACTGCTGGGATTTGAACCCAGGATCTCCTGTTTACTAGACAGGCACTTTGACCAACTAAGCCACAGCGCCTCCTTGATGTGGTTATCACAAATGTGATACCTTTGTTAGTCCATTTCCACCAGAACTAAAGTTAGTTTTCTTTTTACACTTTAAGTTTCCATATAACTTTACTTTCTGAGGCACTGCTGGGATTTGAACCCAGGATCTCCTGTTTACAAAACAGGCACTTTGACCAACTAAGCCACAGCGCCTCTGTGAATGCCTTACACTAAAATCTAAACCATCATCCACATCCACCAATATAAATCAAAATATTCAGCAACTACACTCTCCTGTCAGAGGCACTGCTGGGATTTGAACCCAGGATCTCCAGTTTACTAGACAGGCACTTTGACCAACTAAGCCACAGCATCTGTGTGGACTCCTTTTTCCTTAAATTCAAACCTTTGTGCATCTCCACATCTATGATTCAAAATATTCAATGTCAACACTCCCACGTCAGAGGCACTGCTGGGATTTGAACCCAGGATCTCCTGTTTACTAGACAGGCACTTTGACCAACTAAGCCACAGCGCCTCCTTGATGTGGTTATCACAAATGTGATACCTTTGTTAGTCCATTTCCACCAGAACTAAAGTTAGTTTTCTTTTTACACTTTAAGTTTCCATATAACTTTACTTTCAGAGGCACTGATGGGTTTTGAACCAGGATCTCCTCTTTACAAAACAGGCACTTTGACCAACTAAGATACAGCGCCTGTGTGAACTCCTTTTTAATTGAATTCAAACCATTGTGCATCTCCACAACTATGATTTAAAATATTCAAAGTCAACACTCCCATGGAAGAGGCACTGCTGGGATTTGAACCCAGGATCTCCTGTTTACAAGACAGGCGCTTTGACCAACTAAGCCACAGCGCCTCTGTGCATGCTTTACACTAAAATCCAAACCATCGTCCACATCCACCAATATAAATCAAAAATATTCAGCAACTACACTCTCCTGTCAGAGGCACTGCTGGGATTTGAACCCAGGATCTCCAGTTTACTAGACAGGCACTTTGACCAACTAAGCCACAGCACCTGTGTGAACTCCTTTTTAATGGAAGTCAAACCTTTCTGCATCTCCACAACAAAGATTTAAAATATTCAAAGTCAACACTCCCACATGAGAGGCACTGCTGGGATTTGAACCCAGGATCTCCTGTTTACTAGACAGGCACTTTGACCAACTAAGCCACAGCGCCTCCTTGATGTGGTTATCACAAATGTGATACCTTTGTTAGTCCATTTCCACCAGAACTAAAGTTAGTTTTCTTTTTACACTTTAAGTTTCCATATAACTTTACTTTCTGAGGCACTGATGGGTTTTGAACCAGGATCTCCTGTTTACTAGAGAGGCACTTTGACCAACTAAACCACAGCGCCTCCTTCAAGTGTTAATCTCAAATTGTAAACCAGTTTTAGTCCATTTCCACTCAAACGAAAGAAAAGTTTATTTTTATAGTTAAAATAACACTTTACTGTCAGAGGCACTGCTGGGATTTGAACCCAGGATCTCCTGTTTACTAGACAGGCACTTTGACCAACTAAGCCACAGCGCCTCCTTCAACTGTTATCTCAAATTGTAAACCAGTTTTAGTCCATTTCCACTCGAACGAAAGAAAAGTTTATTTTTATAGTTAAAATATCACTTTACTGTCAGAGGCACTGCTGGGATTTGAACCCAGGATCTCCTGTTTACTAGACAGGCACTTTAACCAACTAAGCCACAGCGCCTCCTTGATGTGGTTATCACAAATGTGATACCTTTGTTAGTCCATTTCCACCAGAACTAAAGTTAGTTTTCTTTTTACACTTTAAGTTTCCATATAACTTTACTTTCAGAGGCACTGATGGGTTTTGAACCAGGATCTCCTCTTTACAAAACAGGCAATTTGACCAACTAAGATACAGCGCCTCTGTGAATGCCTTACACTAAAACCTAAACCATCGTCCATATCCACCGTTATAAAACAAAACATTCAGCAACTACACTCTCCTGTCACAGGCACTGCTGGGATTTGAACGCAGGATCTCCTGTTTACTAGACAGGCACTTTGACCAACTAAGCCATAGCACCTGTGTGAACTCCTTTTTAATTGAATTCAAACCATTGTGCATCTCCACAACTATGATTTAAAATATTCAAAGTCAACACTCCCACGTAAGAGGCACTGCTGGGATTTGAACCCAGGATCTCCTGTTTACTAGACAGGCACTTTGACCAACTAAGCCACAGCGCCTCCTTGATGTGGTTATCACAAATGTGATTCCTTTGTTAGTCCATTTCCACCAGAACTAAAGTTAGTTTTCTCTTTAAACTTTAAGTTTCCATATAACTTTACTTTCAGAGGCACTGGTGGGTTTTGAACCAGGATCTCCTCTTTACAAAACAGGCGCTTTGACCAACTAAGCCACAGCGCCTCTGTGAATGCCTTACACTAAAATCTAAACCATCATCCACATCCACCAATATAAATCAAAAATATTCAGCAACTACACTCTCCTGTCAGAGGCACTGCTGGGATTTGAACCCAGGATCTCCTGTTTACTAGACAGGCACTTTGACCAACTAAGCCACAGCACCTGTGTGAACTCCTTTTTAATGGAAGTCAAACCTTTCTGCATCTCCACAACAAAGATTTAAAATATTCAAAGTCAACACTCCCACATGAGAGGCACTGCTGGGATTTGAACCCAGGATCTCCTGTTTACTAGACAGGCACTTTGACCAACTAAGCCACAGCGCCTCCTTGATGTGGTTATCACAAATGTGATACCTTTGTTAGTCCATTTCCACCAGAACTAAAGTTAGTTTTCTTTTTACACTTTAAGTTTTCATATAACTTTACTTTCTGAGGCACTGATGGGTTTTGAACCAGGATCTCCTGTTTACTAGAGAGGCACTTTGACCAACTAAACCACAGCGCCTCCTTCAAGTGTTAATCTCAAATTGTAAACCAGTTTTAGTCCATTTCCACTCGAACGAAAGAAAAGTTTATTTTTATAGTTAAAATAACACTTTACTGTCAGAGGCACTGCTGGGATTTGAACCCAGGATCTCCTGTTTACTAGACAGGCACTTTGACCAACTAAGCCACAGCGCCTCCTTCAAGTGTTAATCTCAAATTGTAAACCAGTTTTAGTCCATTTCCACTCGAACGAAAGAAAAGTTTATTTTTATAGTTAAAATATCACTTTACTGTCAGAGGCACTGCTGGGATTTGAACCCAGGATCTCCTGTTTACTAGACAGGCACTTTAACCAACTAAGCCACAGCGCCTCCTTGATGTGGTTATCACAAATGTGATACCTTTGTTAGTCCATTTCCACCAGAGCTAAAGTAAGTTTTCTTTTTACACTTTAAGTTTCCATATAACTTTACTTTCTGAGGCACTGCTGGGATTTGAACCCAGGATCTCCTGTTTACAAAACAGGCACTTTGACCAACTAAGCCACAGCGCCTCTGTGAATGCCTTACACTAAAATCTAAACCATCATCCACATCCACCAATATAAATCAAAATATTCAGCAACTACACTCTCCTGTCAGAGGCACTGCTGGGATTTGAACCCAGGATCTCCAGTTTACTAGACAGGCACTTTGACCAACTAAGCCACAGCGCCCCCTTGATGTGGTTATCACAAATGTGATACCTTTGTTAGTCCATTTCCACCAGAACTAAAGTTAGTTTTCTTTTTACACTTTAAGTTTCCATATAACTTTACTTTCAGAGGCACTGATGGGTTTTGAACCAGGATCTCCTCTTTACAAAATAGGCACTTTGACCAACTAAGATACAGCGCCTGTGTGAACTCCTTTTTAATTGAATTCATACCATTGTGCATCTCCACAACTATGATTTAAAATATTCAAAGTCAACACTCCCATGTAAGAGGCACTGCTGGGATTTGAACCCAGGATCTCCTGTTTACAAAACAGGCAATTTGACCAACTAAGATACAGCGCCTCTGTGAATGCCTTACACTAAAACCTAAACCATCGTCCATATCCACCGTTATAAAACAAAACATTCAGCAACTACACTCTCCTGTCACAGGCACTGCTGGGATTTGAACGCAGGATCTCCTGTTTACTAGACAGGCACTTTGACCAACTAAGCCATAGCACCTGTGTGAACTCCTTTTTAATTGAATTCAAACCATTGTGCATCTCCACAACTATGATTTAAAATATTCAAAGTCAACACTCCCACGTAAGAGGCACTGCTGGGATTTGAACCCAGGATCTCCTGTTTACTAGACAGGCGCTTTAACCAACTAAGCCACAGCGCCTCCTTGATGTGGTTATCACAAATGTGATACCTTTGTTAGTCCATTTCCACCAGAGCTAAAGTAAGTTTTCTTTTTACACTTTAAGTTTCCATATAACTTTACTTTCTGAGGCACTGCTGGGATTTGAACCCAGGATCTCCTGTTTACAAAACAGGCACTTTGACCAACTAAGCCACAGCGCCTCTGTGAATGCCTTACACTAAAATCTAAACCATCATCCACATCCACCAATATAAATCAAAATATTTAGCAACTACACTCTCCTGTCAGAGGCACTGCTGGGATTTGAACCCAGGATCTCCAGTTTACTAGACAGGCACTTTGACCAACTAAGCCACAGCATCTGTGTGGACTCCTTTTTCCTTAAATTCAAACCTTTGTGCATCTCCACATCTATGATTCAAAATATTCAATGTCAACACTCCCACGTCAGAGGCACTGCTGGGATTTGAACCCAGGATCTCCTGTTTACTAGACAGGCACTTTAACCAACTAAGCCACAGCGCCTCCTTGATGTGGTTATCACAAATGTGATACCTTTGTTAGTCCATTTCCACCAGAGCTAAAGTAAGTTTTCTTTTTACACTTTAAGTTTCCATATAACTTTACTTTCTGAGGCACTGCTGGGATTTGAACCCAGGATCTCCTGTTTACGAAACAGGCACTTTGACCAACTAAGCCACAGCGCCTCTGTGAATGCCTTACACTAAAATCTAAACCATCATCCACATCCACCAATATAAATCAAAATATTCAGCAACTACACTCTCCTGTCGGAGGAACTGCTGGGATTTGAACACAGGATCTCCAGTTTACTAGACAGGCACTTTGACCAACTAAGCCACAGCGCCCCCTTGATGTGGTTATCACAAATGTGATACCTTTGTTAGTCCATTTCCACCAGAACTAAAGTTAGTTTTCTTTTTACACTTTAGTTTCCATATAACTTTACTTTCAGAGGCACTGATGGGTTTTGAACCAGGATCTCCTCTTTACAAAACAGGCACTTTGACCAACTAAGATACAGCGCCTGTGTGAACTCCTTTTTAATTGAATTCATACCATTGTGCATCTCCACAACTATGATTTAAAATATTCAAAGTCAACACTCCCATGTAAGAGGCACTGCTGGGATTTGAACCCAGGATCTCCTGTTTACAAAACAGGCAATTTGACCAACTAAGATACAGCGCCTCTGTGAATGCCTTACACTAAAATCCAAACCATCGTCCACATCCACCAATCTAAAACAAAACATTCAGCAACTACACTCTCCTGTCACAGGCACTGCTGGGATTTGAACGCAGGATCTCCTGTTTACTAGACAGGCACTTTGACCAACTAAGCCATAGCACCTGTGTGAACTCCTTTTTAATTGAATTCAAACCATTGTGCATCTCCACAACTATGATTTAAAATATTCAAAGTCAACACTCCCACGTAAGAGGCACTGCTGGGATTTGAACCCAGGATCTCCTGTTTACGAGACAGGCACTTTGACCAACTAAGCCACAGCGCCTCTGTGAATGCCTTACACTAAAATCTAAACCATCATCCACATCCACCAATATAAATCAAAATATTCAGCAACTACACTCTCCTGTCGGAGGCACTGCTGGGATTTGAACCCAGGATCTCCTGTTTACTAGACAGGCACTTTGACCAACTAAGCCACAGCGCCTCCTTGATGTGGCTTTCACAAATGTGATACCTTTGTTAGTCCATTTCCACCAGAACTAAAGTTAGTTTTCTTTTTACACTTTAAGTTTCCATATAACTTTACTTTCTGAGGCACTGATGGGTTTTGAACCAGGATCTCCTGTTTACTAGACAGGCACTTTGACCAACTAAGCCACAGCGCCTCCTTCAAGTGTTAATCTCAAATTGTAAACCAGTTTTAGTCCATTTCCACTCGAATGAAAGAAAAGTTTATTTTCATAGTTAAAATATCACTTTACTGTCAGAGGCACTGCTGGGATTTGAACCCAGGATCTCCTGTTTACTAGACAGGCACTTTAACCAACTAAGCCACAGCGCCTCCTTGATGTGGTTATCACAAATGTGATACCTTTGTTAGTCCATTTCCACCAGAACTAAAGTTAGTTTTCTTTTTACACTTTAAGTTTCCATATAACTTTACTTTCAGAGGCACTGATGGGTTTTGAACCAGGATCTCCTCTTTACAAAACAGGCAATTTGACCAACTAAGATACAGCGCCTCTGTGAATGCCTTACACTAAAACCTAAACCATCGTCCATATCCACCATTATAAAACAAAACATTCAGCAACTACACTCTCCTGTCACAGGCACTGCTGGGATTTGAACGCAGGATCTCCTGTTTACTAGACAGGCACTTTGACCAACTAAGCCATAGCACCTGTGTGAACTCCTTTTTAATTGAATTCAAACCATTGTGCATCTCCACAACTAGATTTAAAATATTCAAAGTCAACACTCCCACGTAAGAGGCACTGCTGGGATTTGAACCCAGGATCTCCTGTTTACTAGACAGGCGCTTTAACCAACTAAGCCACAGCGCCTCCTTGATGTGGTTATCACAAATGTGATACCTTTGTTAGTCCATTTCCACCAGAGCTAAAGTAAGTTTTCTTTTTACACTTTAAGTTTCCATATAACTTTACTTTCTGAGGCACTGCTGGGATTTGAACCCAGGATCTCCTGTTTACAAAACAGGCACTTTGACCAACTAAGCCACAGCGCCTCTGTGAATGCCTTACACTAAAATCTAAACCATCATCCACATCCACCAATATAAATCAAAATATTCAGCAACTACACTCTCCTGTCAGAGGCACTGCTGGGATTTGAACCCAGGATCTCCAGTTTACTAGACAGGCACTTTGACCAACTAAGCCACAGCATCTGTGTGGACTCCTTTTTCCTTAAATTCAAACCTTTGTGCATCTCCACATCTATGATTCAAAATATTCAATGTCAACACTCCCACGTCAGAGGCACTGCTGGGATTTGAACCCAGGATCTCCTGTTTACTAGACAGGCACTTTAACCAACTAAGCCACAGCGCCTCCTTGATGTGGTTATCACAAATGTGATACCTTTGTTAGTCCATTTCCACCAGAGCTAAAGTAAGTTTTCTTTTTACACTTTAAGTTTCCATATAACTTTACTTTCTGAGGCACTGCTGGGATTTGAACCCAGGATCTCCTGTTTACGAAACAGGCAGTTTGACCAACTAAGCCACAGCGCCTCTGTGAATGCCTTACACTAAAATCTAATCCATCATCCACATCCACCAATATAAATCAAAATATTCAGCAACTACACTCTCCTGTCAGAGGCACTGCTGGGATTTGAACCCAGGATCTCCAGTTTACTAGACAGGCACTTTGACCAACTAAGCCACAGCGCCCCCTTGATGTGGTTATCACAAATGTGATACCTTTGTTAGTCCATTTCCACCAGAACTAAAGTTAGTTTTCTTTTTACACTTTAAGTTTCCATATAACTTTACTTTCAGAGGCACTGATGGGTTTTGAACCAGGATCTCCTCTTTACAAAATAGGCACTTTGACCAACTAAGATACAGCGCCTGTGTGAACTCCTTTTTAATTGAATTCAAACCATTGTGCATCTCCACAACTATGATTTAAAATATTCAAAGTCAACACTCCCATGTAAGAGGCACTGCTGGGATTTGAACCCAGGATCTCCTGTTTACAAGACAGGCGCTTTGACCAGCTAAGCCACAGCGCCTCTGTGAATGCCTTACACTAAAATCCAAACCATCGTCCACATCCACCAATAAAATCAAAACATTCAGCAACTACACTCTCCTGTCAGAGGCACTGCTGGGATTTGAACCCAGGATCTCCTGTTTACTAGACAGGCACTTTGAACCAACTAAGCCACAGCGCCTCCTTTATGTGGTTATCACAAATTTCCATTTCCACCATTTCCAGTCCATTTCCACCAGAACTAAAGTTAGTTTTCTTTTTACACTTTAAGTTTCCATATAACTTTACTTTCAGAGGCACTGATGGGTTTTGAACCAGGATCTCCTCTTTACAAAACAGGCAATTTGACCAACTAAGATACAGCGCATCTGTGAATGCCTTACACTAAAACCTAAACCATCGTCCATATCCACCGTTATAAAACAAAACATTCAGCAACTACACTCTCCTGTCACAGGCACTGCTGGGATTTGAACGCAGGATCTCCTGTTTACTAGACAGGCACTTTGACCAACTAAGCCATAGCACCTGTGTGAACTCCTTTTTAATTGAATTCAAACCATTGTGCATCTCCACAACTATGATTTAAAATATTCAAAGTCAACACTCCCACGTAAGAGGCACTGCTGGGATTTGAACCCAGGATCTCCTGTTTACAAAACAGGCGCTTTGACCAGCTAAGCCACAGCGCCTCTGTGAATGCCTTACACTAAAATCCAAACCATCGTCCACATCCACCAATATAAATCAAAAATATTCAGCAACTACACTCCCACGTCAGAGGCACTGCTGGGATTTGAACCCAGGATCTCCTGTTTACTAGACAGGCACTTTGACCAACTAAGCCACAGCACCTGTGTGAACTCCTTTTTAATGGAAGTCAAACCTTTCTGCATCTCCACAACAAAGATTTAAAATATTCAAAGTCAACACTCCCACATGAGAGGCACTGCTGGGATTTGAACCCAGGATCTCCTGTTTACTAGACAGGCACTTTGACCAACTAAGCCACAGCGCCTCCTTGATGTGGTTATCACAAATGTGATACCTTTGTTAGTCCATTTCCACCAGAACTAAAGTTAGTTTTCTTTTTACACTTTAAGTTTCCATATAACTTTACTTTCTGAGGCACTGATGGGTTTTGAACCAGGATCTCCTGTTTACTAGAGAGGCACTTTGACCAACTAAACCACAGCGCCTCCTTCAAGTGTTAATCTCAAATTGTAAACCAGTTTTAGTCCATTTCCACTCGAACGAAAGAAAAGTTTATTTTTATAGTTAAAATAACACTTTACTGTCAGAGGCACTGCTGGGATTTGAACCCAGGATCTCCTGTTTACTAGACAGGCACTTTGACCAACTAAGCCACAGCGCCTCCTTCAAGTGTTAATCTCAAATTGTAAACCAGTTTTAGTCCATTTCCACTCGAACGAAAGAAAAGTTTATTTTTATAGTTAAAATATCACTTTACTGTCAGAGGCACTGCTGGGATTTGAACCCAGGATCTCCTGTTTACTAGACAGGCACTTTAACCAACTAAGCCACAGCGCCTCCTTGATGTGGTTATCACAAATGTGATACCTTTGTTAGTCCATTTCCACCAGAACTAAAGTTAGTTTTCTTTTTACACTTTAAGTTTCCATATAACTTTACTTTCAGAGGCACTGATGGGTTTTGAACCAGGATCTCCTCTTTACAAAACAGGCAATTTGACCAACTAAGATACAGCGCCTCTGTGAATGCCTTACACTAAAACCTAAACCATCGTCCATATCCACCATTATAAAACAAAACATTCAGCAACTACACTCTCCTGTCACAGGCACTGCTGGGATTTGAACGCAGGATCTCCTGTTTACTAGACAGGCACTTTGACCAACTAAGCCATAGCACCTGTGTGAACTCCTTTTTAATTGAATTCAAACCATTGTGCATCTCCACAACTATGATTTAAAATGTTCAAAGTCAACACTCCCACGTAAGAGGCACTGCTGGGATTTGAACCCAGGATCTCCTGTTTACTAGACAGGCACTTTAACCAACTAAGCCACAGCGCCTCCTTGATGTGGTTATCACAAATGTGATACCTTTGTTAGTCCATTTCCACCAGAACTAAAGTAAGTTTTCTTTTTACACTTTAAGTTTCCATATAACTTTACTTTCAGAGGCACTGATGGGTTTTGAACCAGGATCTCCTCTTTACAAAACAGGCAATTTGACCAACTAAGATACAGCGCCTCTGTGAATGCCTTACACTAAAACCTAAACCATCGTCCATATCCACCATTATAAAACAAAACATTCAGCAACTACACTCTCCTGTCACAGGCACTGCTGGGATTTGAACGCAGGATCTCCTGTTTACTAGACAGGCACTTTGACCAACTAAGCCACAGCACCTGTGTGAACTCCTTTTTAATTGAATTCAAACCATTGTGCATCTCCACAACTATGATTTAAAATATTCAAAGTCAACACTCCCATGGAAGAGTCACTGCTGGGATTTGAACCCAGGATCTCCTGTTTACAAGACAGGCGCTTTGACCAGCTAAGCCACAGCGCCTCTGTGAATGCCTTACACTAAAATCCAAACCATCGTCCACATCCACCAATATAAATCAAAAATATTCAGCAACTACACTCCCACGTCAGAGGCACTGCTGGGATTTGAACCCAGGATCTCCTGTTTACTAGACAGGCACTTTGACCAACTAAGCCATAGCACCTGTGTGAACTCCTTTTTAATGGAAGTCAAACCTTTCTGCATCTCCACAACAAAGATTTAAAATATTCAAAGTCAACACTCCCACGTCAGAGGCACTGCTGGGATTTGAACCCAGGATCTCCTGTTTACTAGACAGGCGCTTTAACCAACTAAGCCACAGCGCCTCCTTGATGTGGTTATCACAAATGTGATACCTTTGTTAGTCCATTTCCACCAGAACTAAAGTTAGTTTTCTTTTTACACTTTAAGTTTCCATATAACTTTACTTTCTGAGGCACTGATGGGTTTTGAACCAGGATCTCCTGTTTACTAGAGAGGCACTTTGACCAACTAAACCACAGCGCCTCCTTCAAGTGTTAATCTCAAATTGTAAACCAGTTTTAGTCCATTTCCACTCGAACGAAAGAAAAGTTTATTTTTATAGTTAAAATAACACTTTACTGTCAGAGGCACTGCTGGGATTTGAACCCAGGATCTCCTGTTTACTAGACAGGCACTTTGACCAACTAAGCCACAGTGCCTCCTTCAACTGTTATTCTCAAATTGTAAACAAGTTTTAGTCCATTTCCACTCGAACGAAAGAAAAGTTTATTTTTATAGTTAAAATATCACTTTACTGTCAGAGGCACTGCTGGGATTTGAACCCAGGATCTCCTGTTTACTAGACAGGCACTTTAACCAACTAAGCCACAGCGCCTCCTTGATGTGGTTATCACAAATGTGATACCTTTGTTAGTCCATTTCCACCAGAACTAAAGTTAGTTTTCTTTTTACACTTTAAGTTTCCATATAACTTTACTTTCAGAGGCACTGATGGGTTTTGAACCAGGATCTCCTCTTTACAAAACAGGCAATTTGACCAACTAAGATACAGCGCCTCTGTGAATGCCTTACACTAAAACCTAAACCATCGTCCATATCCACCATTATAAAACAAAACATTCAGCAACTACACTCTCCTGTCACAGGCACTGCTGGGATTTGAACGCAGGATCTCCTGTTTACTAGACAGGCACTTTGACCAACTAAGCCATAGCACCTGTGTGAACTCCTTTTTAATTGAATTCAAACCATTGTGCATCTCCACAACTATGATTTAAAATATTCAAAGTCAACACTCCCACGTAAGAGGCACTGCTGGGATTTGAACCCAGGATCTCCTGTTTACTAGACAGGCGCTTTAACCAACTAAGCCACAGCGCCTCCTTGATGTGGTTATCACAAATGTGATACCTTTGTTAGTCCATTTCCACCAGAACTAAAGTTAGTTTTCTTTTTACACTTTAAGTTTCCATATAACTTTACTTTCTGAGGCACTGATGGGTTTTGAACCAGGATCTCCTGTTTACTAGAGAGGCACTTTGACCAACTAAACCACAGCGCCTCCTTCAAGTGTTAATCTCAAATTGTAAACCAGTTTTAGTCCATTTCCACTCGAACGAAAGAAAAGTTTATTTTTATAGTTAAAATAACACTTTACTGTCAGAGGCACTGCTGGGATTTGAACCCAGGATCTCCTGTTTACTAGACAGGCACTTTGACCAACTAAGCCACAGCACCTCCTTCAAGTGTTAATCTCAAATTGTAAACCAGTTTTAGTCCATTTCCACTCACTTTTTAAACTTTAAGTTTCCATATAACTTTACTTTCAGAGGCACTGATGGGTTTTGAACCAGGATCTCCTCTTTACAAAACAGGCACTTTGACCAACTAAGATACAGCGCCTTTGAATTTTTAAAACCTAAACCATCGTCCATAACCGTTATAAAACAAAACATTCAGCTTCTACTGTCAGAGGCACTGCTGGGATTTGAACCCAGGATCTCCTGTTTACTAGACAGGCACTTTAACCAACTAAGCCACAGCGCCTCCTTGATGTGGTTATCACAAATGTGATACCTTTGTTAGTCCATTTCCACCAGAACTAAAGTTAGTTTTCTTTTTAACTTTAAGTTTCCATATAACTTTACTTTCAGAGGCACTGATGGGTTTTGAACCAGGATCTCCTCTTTACAAAACAGGCAATTTGACCAACTAAGATACAGCGCCTCTGTGAATGCCTTACACTAAAACCAAACCATCGTCCATATCCACCATTATAAAACAAAACATTCAGCAACTACACTCTCCTGTCACAGGCACTGCTGGGATTTGAACACAGGATCTCCTGTTTACTAGACAGGCACTTTGACCAACTAAGCCATAGCACCTGTGTGAACTCCTTTTTAATTGAATTCAAACCATTGTGCATCTCCACAACTATGATTTAAAATATTCAAAGTCAACAATCCCACTGTAAGAGGCACTGCTGGGATTTGAACCCATGATCTCCTGTTTACTAGACAGGCACTTTGACCAACTAAGCCACAGCGCCTCCTTGATGTGGTTATCACAAATGTGATACCTTTGTTAGTCCATTTCCACCAGAGCTAAAGTAAGTTTTACACTTTTTACACTTTAAGTTTCCATATAACTTTACTTTCTGAGGCACTGCTGGGATTTGAACCCAGGATCTCCTGTTTACAAAACAGGCACTTTGACCAACTAAGCCACAGCGCCTCTGTGAATGCCTTACACTAAAATCTAAACCATCATCCACATCCACCAATATAAATCAAAATATTCAGCAACTACACTCTCCTGTCAGAGGCACTGCTGGGATTTGAACCCAGGATCTCCTGTTTACTAGACAGGCACTTTGACCAACTAAGCCACAGCATCTGTGTGATGTTTATCACAAATTCAAACCTTTGTGTCCATCTCCACAAACTAAAGATTTAAAATATTCAAGTTCAACACTCCCACTGTCAGAGGCACTGCTGGGATTTGAACCCAGGATCTCCTGTTTACTAGACAGGCACTTTGACCAACTAAGCCACAGCGCCTCCTTGATGTGGTTATCACAAATGTGATACCTTTGTTAGTCCATTTCCACCAGAACTAAAGTTATTTTCTTTTTACACTTTAAGTTTCCATATAACTTTACTTTCTGAGGCACTGCTGGGATTTGAACCCAGGATCTCCAGTTTACTAGACAGGCACTTTGACCAACTAAGCCACAGCGCCTCTGTGAATGCCTTACACTAAAATCCAAACCATCGTCCACATCCACCAATATAAATCAAAAATATTCAGCAACTACACTCCCACGTCAGAGGCACTGCTGGGATTTGAACCCAGGATCTCCTGTTTACTAGACAGGCACTTTGACCAACTAAGCCACAGCACCTGTGTGAACTCCTTTTTAATTTAATTCAAACCATTGTGCATCTCCACAAATATGATTTAAAATATTCAAAGTCAACACTCCCATGTAAGAGGCACTGCTGGGATTTGAACCCAGGATCTCCTGTTTACAAGACAGGCGCTTTGACCAGCTAAGCCACAGCGCCTCTGTGAATGCCTTACACTAAAATCCAAACCATCGTCCACATCCACCAATATAAATCAAAAATATTCAGCAACTACACTCCCACGTCAGAGGCACTGCTGGGATTTGAACCCAGGATCTCCTGTTTACTAGACAGGCACTTTGACCAACTAAGCCACAGCACCTGTGTGAACTCCTTTTTAATTGAATTCAAACCATTGTGCATCTCCACAACTATGATTTAAAATATTCAAAGTCAACACTCCCACTTAAGAGGCATTGCTGGGATTTGAACCCAGGACCTCCTGTTTACTAGACAGGCACTTTGACCAACTAAGCCACAGCGCCTCCTTGATGTGGTTATCACAAATGTGATACCTTTGTTAGTCCATTTCCACCAGAACTAAAGTTAGTTTTCTTTTTACACTTTAAGTTTCCATATAACTTTACTTTCAGAGGCACTGATGGGTTTTGAACCAGGATCTCCTCTATACAAACAGGCACTTTGACCAACTAAGCCACAGCACCTCTGTGAATGCCTTCCACTAAAATCTAAACCATCATCCACATCCACCAATATAAATCAAAATATTCAGCAACTACACTCTCCTGTCAGAGGCACTGCTGGGATTTGAACCCAGGATCTCCAGTTTACTAGACAGGCACTTTGACCAACTAAGCCACAGCGCCCCCTTGATGTGGTTATCACAAATGTGATACCTTTGTTAGTCCATTTCCAAGAACTAAAGTTAGTTTTCTTTTTACAACTAGATTTAAAATTTCCATATAACTTTACTTTCAGAGGCACTGCTGGGATTTGAACCCAGGATCTCCTGTTTACAAAACAGGCACTTTGACCAACTAAGATACAGCGCCTGTGTGAACTCCTTTTTAATTGAATTCAAACCATTGTGCATCTCCACAACTATGATTTAAAATATTCAAAGTCAACACTCCCATGTCACTGCTGGGATTTGAACCCAGGATCTCCTGTTTACAAGACAGGCGCTTTGACCAGCTAAGCCACAGCGCCTCTGTGAATGTTAAAAAATCCAAACCATCTCCACATCCACCAATATAAATCAAAAATATTCAGCAACTACACTCCCACGTCAGAGGCACTGCTGGGATTTGAACCCAGGATCTCCTGTTTACTAGACAGGCACTTTAACCAACTAAGCCACAGCGCCTCCTTGATGTGGTTATCACAAATGTGATACCTTTGTTAGTCCATTTCCACCAGAACTAAAGTTAGTTTTCTTTTTACACTTTAAGTTTCCATATAACTTTACTTTCAGAGGCACTGATGGGTTTTGAACCAGGATCTCCTCTTTACAAAACAGGCAATTTGACCAACTAAGATACAGCGCCTCTGTGAATGCCTTACACTAAAACCTAAACCATCGTCCATATCCACCATTATAAAACAAAACATTCAGCAACTACACTCTCCTGTCACAGGCACTGCTGGGATTTGAACACAGGATCTCCTGTTTACTAGACAGGCACTTTGACCAACTAAGCCATAGCACCTGTGTGAACTCCTTTTTAATTGAATTCAAACCATTGTGCATCTCCACAACAAAGATTTAAAATATTCAAAGTCAACACTCCCACATGAGAGGCACTGCTGGGATTTGAACCCAGGATCTCCTGTTTACAAGACAGGCGCTTTGACCAACTAAGCCACAGCGCCTCTGTGAATGCCTTACACTAAAACCTAAACCATCGTCCATTCCACCAATTATAAAACAAAATATTCAGCAACTACACTCTCCTGTCAGGCACTGCTGGGATTTGAACCCAGGATCTCCTGTTTACTAGACAGGCGCTTTAACCAACTAAGCCACAGCGCCTCCTTGATGTGGTTATCACAAATGTGATACCTTTGCTAGTCCATTTCAACCAGAACTAAAGTAAGTTTTCTTTTTATAGTTTAAGTTCACATATAACTTTACTGTCAGAGGCACTGCTGGGATTTGAACGCAGGATCTCCTGTTTACTAGACAGGCACTTTGACCAACTAAGCCACAGCGCCTCTGTGAATGCCTTACACTAAAATCTAAACCATCATCCACATCCACCAATATAAATCAAAATATTCAGCAACTACACTCTCCTGTCAGAGGAACTGCTGGGATTTGAACCCAGGATCTCCAGTTTACTAGACAGGCACTTTGACCAACTAAGCCACAGCATCTGTGTGGACTCCTTTTTCCTTAAATTCAAACCTTTGTGCATCTCCACAACTATGATTCAAAATGTTCAAAGTCAACACTCCCACGTCAGAGGCACTGCTGGGATTTGAACCGAGGAGCTCCTGTTTACTAGACAGGCACTTTGACCAACTAAGCCACAGCGCCCCCTTGATGTGGTTATCACAAATGTGATACCTTTGTTTGTCCATTTCCACCAGAACTAAAGTTAGTTTTCTTTTTACACTTTAAGTTTCCATATAACTTTACTTTCAGAGGCACTGATGGGTTTTGAACCAGGATCTCTCTTTACAAAACAGGCACTTTGACCAACTAAGATACAGCGCCTGTGTGAACTCCTTTTTAATTGAATTCAAACCATTGTGCATCTCCACAACTATGATTTAAAATATTCAAAGTCAACACTCCCATGGAAGAGGCACTGCTGGGATTTGAACCCAGGATCTCCTGTTTACAAGACAGGCGCTTTGACCAGCTAAGCCACAGCGCCTCTGTGAATGCCTTACACTAAAATCCAAACCATCGTCCACATCCACCAATATAAATCAAAAATATTCAGCAACTACACTCCCACGTCAGAGGCACTGCTGGGATTTGAACCCAGGATCTCCTGTTTACTAGACAGGCACTTTGACCAACTAAGCCACAGCACCTGTGTGAACTCCTTTTTAATGGAAGTCAAACCTTTCTGCATCTCCACAACAAAGATTTAAAATATTCAAAGTCAACACTCCCACATGAGAGGCACTGCTGGGATTTGAACCCAGGATCTCCTGTTTACTAGACAGGCACTTTGACCAACTAAGCCACAGCACCTCCTTGATGTGGTTATTACAAATGTGATACCTTTGTTAGTCCATTTCCACCAGAACTAAAGTTAGTTTTCTTTTTACACTTTAAGTTTCCATATAACTTTACTTTCTGAGGCACTGGTGGGTTTTGAACCAGGATCTCCTGTTTACTAGAGAGGCACTTTGACCAACTAAACCACAGCGCCTCCTTCAAGTGTTAATCTCAAATTGTAAACCAGTTTTAGTCCATTTCCACTCGAACGAAAGAAAAGTTTATTTTTATAGTTAAAATAACACTTTACTGTCAGAGGCACTGCTGGGATTTGAACCCAGGATCTCCTGTTTACTAGACAGGCACTTTGACCAACTAAGCCACAGCGCCTCCTTCAACTGTTATTCTCAAATTGTAAACAAGTTTTAGTCCATTTCCACTCGAACGAAAGAAAAGTTTATTTTTATAGTTAAAATATCTCTTTACTGTCAGAGGCACTGCTGGGATTTGAACCCAGGATTTGAACCCAGGATCTCCTGTTTACTAGACAGGCACTTTAACCAACTAAGCCACAGCGCCTCCTTGATGTGGTTATCACAAATGTGATACCTTTGTTAGTCCATTTCCACCAGAACTAAAGTTAGTTTTCTTTTTACACTTTAAGTTTCCATATAACTTTACTTTCAGAGGCACTGATGGGTTTTGAACCAGGATCTCCTCTTTACAAAACAGGCAATTTGACCAACGAAGATACAGCGCCTCTGTGAATGCCTTACACTAAAACCTAAATCATCGTCCATATCCACCATTATAAAACAAAACATTCAGCAACTACACTCTCCTGTCACAGGCACTGCTGGGATTTGAACGCAGGATCTCCTGTTTACTAGACAGGCACTTTGACCAACTAAGCCATAGCACCTGTGTGAACAGGCACTTTTCACCAACTAAGCCATAGCACCTGTGTGAACTCCTTTTTAATGGAAGTCAAACCTGTTGTGCATCTCCACAACAATGATTTAAAATATTCAAAGTCAACACTCCCATGTCAGAGGCACTGCTGGGATTTGAACCCAGGATCTCCTGTTTACTAGACAGGCACTTTGACCAACTAAGCCACAGCGCTCCATGTGGTTATCACAAATGTGATACCTTTGTTAGTCCATTTCCACCAATATTCAAACTTTAAGTTTCCATATAACTCCCACTTTCAGAGGCACTGCTGGGATTTGAACCCAGGATCTCCTGTTTACAAGACAGGCACTTTGACCAACTAAGCCACAGCGCCTCTGTGAATGCCTTACACTAAAATCCAAACCATCGTCCACATCCACCAATATAAATCAAAATATTCAGCAACTACACTCTCCTGTCAGAGGCACTGCTGGGATTTGAACCCAGGATCTCCTGTTTACTAGACAGGCACTTTGACCAACTAAGCCACAGCACCTGTGTGAACTCCTTTTTATGGACAAACCTTTGTGCATCTCCACAACTAAGATTTAAAATATTCAAAGTCAACACTCCCACTGTCAGAGGCACTGCTGGGATTTGAACCCAGGATCTCCTGTTTACTAGACAGGCACTTTGACCAACTAAGCCACAGCGCCCCCTTGATGTGGTTATCACAAATGTAATACCTTTGTTTGTCCATTTCCACCAGAACTAAAGTAAAATTTCTTTTTACACTTTAAGTTTCCATATAACTCTTTCAGAGGCACTGCTGGGATTTGAACCCAGGATCTCCTGTTTACAGAAACAGGCACTTTGACCAACTAAGCCACAGCGCCTCTGTGAATGCCTTACACTAAAATTAAACCATCGTCCATTCCACCAATATAAATCAAAATATTCAGCAACTACACTCTCCTGTCAGAGGCACTGCTGGGATTTGAACCCAGGATCTCCTGTTTACTAGACAGGCACTTTGACCAACTAAGCCACAGCGCCTCCTTGATGTGGTTATCAAATGTGATACCTTTGTTAGTCCATTTCCACCAGAACTAAAGTTAGTTTTCTTTTTACACTTTAAGTTTCCATATAACTTTACTTTCAGAGGCACTGATGGGTTTTGAACCAGATCTCCTCTTTACAAAACAGGCACTTTGACCAACTAAGGGTTTTCCTTTTTAATTGAAACCAGTGATCTCCACAACTTTTTAAAATATTCAAAAACAGGAGGCACTGCTGGGATTTGAACCAATCTCCTGTTTAAGACAGGCGCTTTGACCAGCGCCTCTGTGAATGCCTTACACTAAAACCTAAATCATCGTCCATATCCACCATTATAAAACAAAACATTCAGCAACTACACTCTCCTGTCACAGGCACTGCTGGGATTTGAACGCAGGATCTCCTGTTTACTAGACAGGCACTTTGACCAACTAAGCCATAGCACCTGTGTGAACTCCTTTTTAATGGAAGTCAAACCTTTCTGCATCTCCACAAAAAAGATTTAAAATATTCAAAGCCAACACTCCCACGTAAGAGGCACTGCTGGGATTTGAACCCAGGATCTCCTGTTTACAAGACAGGCACTTTGACCAACTAAGCCACAGCGCCTCCTTGAATGGTTATCACAAATGTGAAACCATTGTTAGTCCATTTCCACCAGATAAAAATCAAAATTTCAGTTTCCATACACTTTACTGTCAGAGGCACTGCTGGGATTTGAACCCAGGATCTCCTGTTTACTAGACAGGCACTTTAACCAACTAAGCCACAGCGCCTCTGTGAATGCCTTACACTAAAATCTAAACCATCATCCACATCCACCAATATAAATCAAAATATTCAGCAACTACACTCTCCTGTCAGAGGAACTGCTGGGATTTGAACCCAGGATCTCCAGTTTACTAGACAGGCACTTTGACCAACTAAGCCACAGCATCTGTGTGGACTCCTTTTTCCTTAAATTCAAACCTTTGTGCATCTCCACAACTATGATTCAAAATGTTCAAAGTCAACACTCCCACGTCAGAGGCACTGATGGGTTTTGAACCAGGATCTCCTCTTTACAAAACAGGCACTTTGACCAACTAAGATACAGCGCCTGTGTGAACTCCTTTTTAATTGAATTCAAACCATTGTGCATCTCCACAACTATGATTTAAAATATTCAAAGTCAACACTCCCATGGAAGAGGCACTGCTGGGATTTGAACCCAGGATCTCCTGTTTACAAGACAGGCGCTTTGACCAGCTAAGCCACAGCGCCTCTGTGAATGCCTTACACTAAAATCCAAACCATCGTCCACATCCACCAATATAAATCAAAAATATTCAGCAACTACACTCCCACGTCAGAGGCACTGCTGGGATTTGAACCCAGGATCTCCTGTTTACTAGACAGGCACTTTGACCAACTAAGCCACAGCACCTGTGTGAACTCCTTTTTAATGGAAGTCAAACCTTTCTGCATCTCCACAACAAAGATTTAAAATATTCAAAGTCAACACTCCCACATGAGAGGCACTGCTGGGATTTGAACCCAGGATCTCCTGTTTACTAGACAGGCACTTTGACCAACTAAGCCACAGCACCTCCTTGATGTGGTTATTACAAATGTGATACCTTTGTTAGTCCATTTCCACCAGAACTAAAGTTAGTTTTCTTTTTACACTTTAAGTTTCCATATAACTTTACTTTCTGAGGCACTGGTGGGTTTTGAACCAGGATCTCCTGTTTACTAGAGAGGCACTTTGACCAACTAAACCACAGCGCCTCCTTCAAGTGTTAATCTCAAATTGTAAACCAGTTTTAGTCCATTTCCACTCGAACGAAAGAAAAGTTTATTTTTATAGTTAAAATAACACTTTACTGTCAGAGGCACTGCTGGGATTTGAACCCAGGATCTCCTGTTTACTAGACAGGCACTTTGACCAACTAAGCCACAGCGCCTCCTTCAACTGTTATTCTCAAATTGTAAACAAGTTTTAGTCCATTTCCACTCGAACGAAAGAAAAGTTTATTTTTATAGTTAAAATATCTCTTTACTGTCAGAGGCACTGCTGGGATTTGAACCCAGGATCTCCTGTTTACTAGACAGGCACTTTGACCAACTAAGCCACAGCGCCTCCTTCAACTCAAATTGTAAACCAACCATTTCCACCGAACTAAAAGAAAAGTTTATTTTTATAGTTAAAATATCTCTTTACTGTCAGAGGCACTGCTGGGATTTGAACCCAGGATCTCCTGTTTACTAGACAGGCACTTTGACCAACTAAGCCACAGCGCCTCCTTCAACTGTTATTCTCAAATTGTAAACAAGTTTTAGTCCATTTCCACTCGAACGAAAGAAAAGTTTATTTTTATAGTTAAAATATCACTTTACTGTCAGAGGCACTGCTGGGATTTGAACCCAGGATCTCCTGTTTACTAGACAGGCACTTTAACCAACTAAGCCACAGCGCCTCCTTGATGTGGTTATCACAAATGTGAAACCTTTGTCCATTTCCACCAAACTAAAGTTAAAAATATTTAGTTTCCAACTAACTCCCTGTCAGAGGCACTGCTGGGATTTGAACCAGGATCTCCTGTTTACAAGACAGGCACTTTGACCAACTAAGCCACAGCACCTCTGTGAACTTTTTTAATGGAATCAAACCATTGTGCATCTCCACAACTATAAATTTAAAATATTCAAAGTCAACACTCCCACATGAGAGGCACTGCTGGGATTTGAACCCAGGATCTCCTTTTTACTAGACAGGCACTTTGACCAACTAAGCCACAGCGCCTCCTTGATGTGGTTATCACAAATGTGATACCTTTGTTAGTCCATTTCCACCAGAACTAAAGTTAATTTTCTTTTTACACTTTAAGTTTCCAATAACTTTACTTTCAGAGGCACTGATGGGTTTTGAACCAGGATCTCCTCTTTACAAAACAGGCACTTTGACCAACTAAGATACAGCGCCTGTGTGAACTCCTTTTTAATTGAATTCAAACCATTGTGCATCTCCACAACTATGATTTAAAATATTCAAAGTCAACACTCCCATGGAAGAGGCACTGCTGGGATTTGAACCCAGGATCTCCTGTTTACAAGACAGGCGCTTTGACCAGCTAAGCCACAGCGCCTCTGTGAATGCCTTACACTAAAATCCAAACCATCGTCCACATCCACCAATATAAATCAAAAATATTCAGCAACTACACTCCCACGTCAGAGGCACTGCTGGGATTTGAACCCAGGATCTCCTGTTTACTAGACAGGCACTTTGACCAACTAAGCCACAGCACCTGTGTGAACTCCTTTTTAATGGAAGTCAAACCTTTCTGCATCTCCACAACAAAGATTTAAAATATTCAAAGTCAACACTCCCACATGAGAGGCACTGCTGGGATTTGAACCCAGGATCTCCTGTTTACTAGACAGGCACTTTGACCAACTAAGCCACAGCACCTCCTTGATGTGGTTATTACAAATGTGATACCTTTGTTAGTCCATTTCCACCAGAACTAAAGTTAGTTTTCTTTTTACACTTTAAGTTTCCATATAACTTTACTTTCTGAGGCACTGGTGGGTTTTGAACCAGGATCTCCTGTTTACTAGAGAGGCACTTTGACCAACTAAACCACAGCGCCTCCTTCAAGTGTTAATCTCAAATTGTAAACCAGTTTTAGTCCATTTCCACTCGAACGAAAGAAAAGTTTATTTTTATAGTTAAAATAACACTTTACTGTCAGAGGCACTGCTGGGATTTGAACCCAGGATCTCCTGTTTACTAGACAGGCACTTTGACCAACTAAGCCACAGCGCCTCCTTCAACTGTTATTCTCAAATTGTAAACAAGTTTTAGTCCATTTCCACTCGAACGAAAGAAAAGTTTATTTTTATAGTTAAAATATCTCTTTACTGTCAGAGGCACTGCTGGGATTTGAACCCAGGATCTCCTGTTTACTAGACAGGCACTTTAACCAACTAAGCCACAGCGCCTCCTTGATGTGGTTATCACAAATGTGATACCTTTGTTAGTCCATTTCCACCAGAACTAAAGTTAGTTTTCTTTTTACACTTTAAGTTTCCATATAACTTTACTTTCAGAGGCACTGATGGGTTTTGAACCAGGATCTCCTCTTTACAAAACAGGCACTTTGACCAACTAAGCCACAGCACCTGTGTGAACTCCTTTTTAATGGAAACAAACCATTTCCATATCTCCACAACAAAGATTTAAAATATTCAAAGTCAACACTCCCACATGAGAGGCACTGCTGGGATTTGAACCCAGGATCTCCTGTTTACTAGACAGGCACTTTGACCAACTAAGCCACAGCACCTCCTTGATGTGGTTATTACAAATGTGATACCTTTGTTAGTCCATTTCCACCAGAACTAAAGTTAGTTTTCTTTTTACACTTTAAGTTTCCATATAACTTTACTTTCTGAGGCACTGGTGGGTTTTGAACCAGGATCTCCTGTTTACTAGAGAGGCACTTTGACCAACTAAACCACAGCGCCTCCTTCAAGTGTTAATCTCAAATTGTAAACCAGTTTTAGTCCATTTCCACCAAACGAAAGAAAAAAATAACACTTTACTGTCAGAGGCACTGCTGGGATTTGAACCCAGGATCTCCTGTTTACTAGACAGGCACTTTGACCAACTAAGCCACAGCGCCTCCTTCAACTGTTATTCTCAAATTGTAAACAAACCATTAGTCCATTTCCACTCGAACGAAAGAAAAGTTTATTTTTATAGTTAAAATATCACTTTACTGTCAGAGGCACTGCTGGGATTTGAACCCAGGATCTCCTGTTTACTAGACAGGCACTTTAACCAACTAAGCCACAGCGCCTCCTTGATGTGGTTATTATCAAAAATGTGATACCTTTGTTAGTCCATTTCCACCAGAACTAAAGTTAATTTTCTTTTTACACTTTAAGTTTCCATATAACTTTACTTTCAGAGGCACTGATGGGTTTTGAACCAGGATCTCCTCTTTACAAAACAGGCACTTTGACCAACTAAGATACAGCGCCTGTGTGAACTCCTTTTTAATTGAATTCAAACCATTGTGCATCTCCACAACTATGATTTAAAATATTCAAAGTCAACACTCCCATGGAAGAGGCACTGCTGGGATTTGAACCCAGGATCTCCTGTTTACAAGACAGGCGCTTTGACCAGCTAAGCCACAGCGCCTCTGTGAATGCCTTACACTAAAATCCAAACCATCGTCCACATCCACCAATATAAATCAAAAAATATTCAGCAACTACACTCCCACGTCAGAGGCACTGCTGGGATTTGAACCCAGGATCTCCTGTTTACTAGACAGGCACTTTGACCAACTAAGCCACAGCACCTGTGTGAACTCCTTTTTAATGGAAGTCAAACCTTTCTGCATCTCCACAACAAAGATTTAAAATATTCAAAGTCAACACTCCCACATGAGAGGCACTGCTGGGATTTGAACCCAGGATCTCCTGTTTACTAGACAGGCACTTTGACCAACTAAGCCACAGCACCTCCTTGATGTGGTTATTACAAATGTGATACCTTTGTTAGTCCATTTCCACCAGAACTAAAGTTAGTTTTCTTTTTACACTTTAAGTTTCCATATAACTTTACTTTCTGAGGCACTGGTGGGTTTTGAACCAGGATCTCCTGTTTACTAGAGAGGCACTTTGACCAACTAAACCACAGCGCCTCCTTCAAGTGTTAATCTCAAATTGTAAACCAGTTTTAGTCCATTTCCACTCGAACGAAAGAAAAGTTTATTTTTATAGTTAAAATAACACTTTACTGTCAGAGGCACTGCTGGGATTTGAACCCAGGATCTCCTGTTTACTAGACAGGCACTTTGACCAACTAAGCCACAGCGCCTCCTTCAACTGTTATTCTCAAATTGTAAACAAGTTTTAGTCCATTTCCACTCGAACGAAAGAAAAGTTTATTTTTATAGTTAAAATATCTCTTTACTGTCAGAGGCACTGCTGGGATTTGAACCCAGGATCTCCTGTTTACTAGACAGGCGCTTTAACCAACTAAGCCACAGCGCCTCCTTGATGTGGTTATCACAAATGTGATACCTTTGTTAGTCCATTTCCACCAGAACTAAAGTTAGTTTTCTTTTTACACTTTAAGTTTCCATATAACTTTACTTTCAGAGGCACTGATGGGTTTTGAACCAGGATCTCCTCTTTACAAAACAGGCAATTTGACCAACGAAGATACAGCGCCTCTGTGAATGCCTTTTTAATTGAATTCAAACCAAATGTGCATCTCCACAACTAAAACATTTAAAATATTCAAAGTCAACACTCCCATGGAAGAGGCACTGCTGGGATTTGAACCAAGACAGGCACTTTGACCAACTAAGCCACAGCGCCTCTGTGAATGCCTTACACTAAAACCTAAACCATCGTCCATATCCACCATTATAAAACAAAACATTCAGCAATTACACTCTCCTGTCACAGGCACTGCTGGGATTTGAACGCAGGATCTCCTGTTTACTAGACAGGCACTTTGACCAACTAAGCCATAGCACCTGTGTGAACTCCTTTTTAATGGAAGTCAAACCTTTCTGCATCTCCACAACAAAGATTTAAAATATTCAAAGTCAACACTCCCACGTAAGAGGCACTGCTGGGATTTGAACCCAGGATCTCCTGTTTACAAGACAGGCACTTTGACCAACTAAGCCACAGCGCCTCTGTGAATGCCTTACACTAAAATCCAAACCATCGTCCACATCCACCAATATAAATCAAAATATTCAGCAACTACACTCTCCTGTCAGAGGCACTGCTGGGATTTGAACCCAGGATCTCCTGTTTACTAGACAGGCTTTTAACCAACTAAGCCACAGCGCCTCCCCGATGTGGTTATCACAAATGTGATACCTTTGCTAGTCCATTTCAACCAGAACTAAAGTAAGTTTTCTTTTTATAGTTTAAGTTCACATTTCGCTTTACTGTCAGAGGCACTGCTGGGATTTGAACCCAGGATCTCCTGTTTACTAGACAGGCACTTTGACCAACTAAGCCACAGCGCCTCTGTGAATGCCTTACACTAAAATCTAAACCATCATCCACATCCACCAATATAAATCAAAATATTCAGCAACTACACTCTCCTGTCAGAGGAACTGCTGGGATTTGAACCCAGGATCTCCAGTTTACTAGACAGGCACTTTGACCAACTAAGCCACAGCATCTGTGTGGACTCCTTTTTCCTTAAATTCAAACCTTTGTGCATCTCCACAACTATGATTCAAAATGTTCAAAGTCAACACTCCCACATGAGAGGCACTGCTGGGATTTGAACCCAGGATCTCCTGTTTACTAGACAGGCACTTTGACCAACTAAGCCACAGCGCCTCCTTGATGTGGTTATCACAAATGTGATACCTTTGTTAGTCCATTTCCACCAGAACTAAAGTTAGTTTTCTTTTTACACTTTAAGTTTCCATATAACTTTACTTTCAGAGGCACTGATGGGTTTTGAACCAGGATCTCCTCTTTACAAAACAGGCACTTTGACCAACTAAGATACAGCGCCTGTGTGAACTCCTTTTTAATTGAATTCAAACCATTGTGCATCTCCACAACTATGATTTAAAATATTCAAAGTCAACACTCCCATGGAAGAGGCACTGCTGGGATTTGAACCCAGGATCTCCTGTTTACAAGACAGGCGCTTTGACCAGCTAAGCCACAGCGCCTCTGTGAATGCCTTACACTAAAATCCAAACCATCGTCCACATCCACCAATATAAATCAAAAATATTCAGCAACTACACTCCCACGTCAGAGGCACTGCTGGGATTTGAACCCAGGATCTCCTGTTTACTAGACAGGCACTTTGACCAACTAAGCCACAGCACCTGTGTGAACTCCTTTTTAATGGAAGTCAAACCTTTCTGCATCTCCACAACAAAGATTTAAAATATTCAAAGTCAACACTCCCACATGAGAGGCACTGCTGGGATTTGAACCCAGGATCTCCTGTTTACTAGACAGGCACTTTGACCAACTAAGCCACAGCACCTCCTTGATGTGGTTATTACAAATGTGATACCTTTGTTAGTCCATTTCCACCAGAACTAAAGTTAGTTTTCTTTTTACACTTTAAGTTTCCATATAACTTTACTTTCTGAGGCACTGGTGGGTTTTGAACCAGGATCTCCTGTTTACTAGAGAGGCACTTTGACCAACTAAACCACAGCGCCTCCTTCAAGTGTTAATCTCAAATTGTAAACCAGTTTTAGTCCATTTCCACTCGAACGAAAGAAAAGTTTATTTTTATAGTTAAAATAACACTTTACTGTCAGAGGCACTGCTGGGATTTGAACCCAGGATCTCCTGTTTACTAGACAGGCACTTTGACCAACTAAGCCACAGCGCCTCCTTCAACTGTTATTCTCAAATTGTAAACAAGTTTTAGTCCATTTCCACTCGAACGAAAGAAAAGTTTATTTTTATAGTTAAAATATCTCTTTACTGTCAGAGGCACTGCTGGGATTTGAACCCAGGATCTCCTGTTTACTAGACAGGCACTTTAACCAACTAAGCCACAGCGCCTCCTTGATGTGGTTATCACAAATGTGATACCTTTGTTAGTCCATTTCCACCAGAACTAAAGTTAGTTTTCTTTTTACACTTTAAGTTTCCATATAACTTTACTTTCAGAGGCACTGATGGGTTTTGAACCAGGATCTCCTCTTTACAAAACAGGCAATTTGACCAACGAAGATACAGCGCCTCTGTGAATGCCTTACACTAAAACCTAAATCATCGTCCATATCCACCATTATAAAACAAAACATTCAGCAACTACACTCTCCTGTCACAGGCACTGCTGGGATTTGAACGCAGGATCTCCTGTTTACTAGACAGGCACTTTAACCAACTAAGCCACAGCGCCTCCCCGATGTGGTTATCACAAATGTGATACCTTTGCTAGTCCATTTCAACCAGAACTAAAGTAAGTTTTCTTTTAATAGTTTAAGTTCACATTTTGCTTTACTGTCAGAGGCACTGCTGGGATTTGAACCCAGGATCTCCTGTTTACTAGACAGGCACTTTAACCAACTAAGCCACAGCGCCTCCTTGATGTGGTTATCACAAATGTGATACCTTTGTTAGTCCATTTCCACCAGAACTAAAGTTAGTTTTCTTTTTACACTTTAAGTTTCCATATAACTTTACTTTCAGAGGCACTGATGGGTTTTGAACCAGGATCTCCTCTTTACAAAACAGGCAATTTGACCAACGAAGATACAGCGCCTCTGTGAATGCCTTACACTAAAACCTAAATCATCGTCCATATCCACCATTATAAAACAAAACATTCAGCAACTACACTCTCCTGTCACAGGCACTGCTGGGATTTGAACGCAGGATCTCCTGTTTACTAGACAGGCACTTTGACCAACTAAGCCATAGCACCTGTGTGAACTCCTTTTTAATGGAAGTCAAACCTTTCTGCATCTCCACAAAAAAGATTTAAAATATTCAAAGCCAACACTCCCACGTAAGAGGCACTGCTGGGATTTGAACCCAGGATCTCCTGTTTACAAGACAGGCGCTTTGACCAACTAAGCCACAGCGCCTCTGTGCATGCTTTACACTAAAATCCAAACCATCGTCCACATCCACCAATATAAATCAAAATATTCAGCAACTACACTCTCCTGTCAGAGGCACTGCTGGGATTTGAACCCAGGATCTCCTGTTTACTAGACAGGCGCTTTAACCAACTAAGCCACAGCGCCTCTGTGAATGCCTTACACTAAAATCCAAACCATCGTCCACATCCACCAATATAAATCAAAATATTCAGCACACTCCCACGTCAGAGGCACTGCTGGGATTTGAACCCAGGATCTCCTGTTTACTAGACAGGCACTTTGACCAACTAAGCCACAGCGCCTCCATGATGTGGTTATCACAAATGTGATACCTTTGTTAGTCCATTTCCACCAGAACTAAAGTTAGTTTTCTTTTTACACTTTAAGTTTCCATATAACTTTACTTTCAGAGGCACTGATGGGTTTTGAACCAGGATCTCCTCTTTACAAAACAGGCAATTTGACCAACTAAGATACAGCGCCTCTGTGAATGCCTTACACTAAAACCTAAACCATCGTCCATATCCACCATTATAAAACAAAACATTCAGCAACTACACTCTCCTGTCACAGGCACTGCTGGGATTTGAACGCAGGATCTCCTGTTTACTAGACAGGCACTTTGACCAACTAAGCCATAGCACCTGTGTGAACTCCTTTTTAATTGAATTCAAACCATTGTGCATCTCCACAACTATGATTTAAAATATTCAAAGTCAACACTCCCACGTAAGAGGCACTGCTGGGATTTGAACCCAGGATCTCCTGTTTACAAGACAGGCACTTTGACCAACTAAGCCAGAGCGCCTCTGTGAATGCCTTACACTAAAACCTAAATCATCGTCCATATCCACCATTATAAAACAAAACATTCAGCAACTACACTCTCCTGTCACAGGCACTGCTGGGATTTGAACCCAGGACCTCCTGTTTACTAGACAGGCACTTTAACCAACTAAGCCACAGCGCCTCCCCGATGTGGTTATCACAAATGTGATACCTTTGCTAGTCCATTTCAACCAGAACTAAAGTAAGTTTTCTTTTTATAGTTTAAGTTCACACTGTCAGAGGCACTGCTGGGATTTGAACCAGGATCTCCTGTTTACTAGACAGGCACTTTGACCAACTAAGCCACAGCGCCTCTGTGAATGCCTTACACTTAAAATCTAAACCATCATCCACATCCACCAATATAAATCAAAATATTCAGCAACTACACTCTCCTGTCAGAGGAACTGCTGGGATTTGAACCCAGGATCTCCAGTTTACTAGACAGGCACTTTGACCAACTAAGCCACAGCATCTGTGTGGACTCCTTTTTCCTTAAATTCAAACCTTTGTGCATCTCCACAACTATGATTCAAAATATTCAAGTCAACACTCCCACTGTCAGAGGCACTGCTGGGATTTGAACCAAGGATCTCCTGTTTACTAGACAGGCACTTTGACCAACTAAGCCACAGCGCCTCCTTGATGTGGTTATCACAAATGTGAAACCTTTGTGTCCATTTCCACAGAACTAAAGATTCAAAATTCTTTTTAAAGTTTCCATATAACTCCCACTTTCAGAGGCACTGATGGGTTTTGAACCAGGATCTCCTCTTTACAAAACAGGCACTTTGACCAACTAAGATACAGCGCCTGTGTGAACTCCTTTTTAATTGAATTCAAACCATTGTGCATCTCCACAACTATGATTTAAAATATTCAAAGTCAACACTCCCATGGAAGAGGCACTGCTGGGATTTGAACCCAGGATCTCCTGTTTACAAGACAGGCGCTTTGACCAGCTAAGCCACAGCGCCTCTGTGAATGCCTTACACTAAAATCCAAACCATCGTCCACATCCACCAATATAAATCAAAAATATTCAGCAACTACACTCCCACGTCAGAGGCACTGCTGGGATTTGAACCCAGGATCTCCTGTTTACTAGACAGGCACTTTGACCAACTAAGCCACAGCACCTGTGTGAACTCCTTTTTAATGGAAGTCAAACCTTTCTGCATCTCCACAACAAAGATTTAAAATATTCAAAGTCAACACTCCCACATGAGAGGCACTGCTGGGATTTGAACCCAGGATCTCCTGTTTACTAGACAGGCACTTTGACCAACTAAGCCACAGCACCTCCTTGATGTGGTTATTACAAATGTGATACCTTTGTTAGTCCATTTCCACCAGAACTAAAGTTAGTTTTCTTTTTACACTTTAAGTTTCCATATAACTTTACTTTCTGAGGCACTGGTGGGTTTTGAACCAGGATCTCCTGTTTACTAGAGAGGCACTTTGACCAACTAAACCACAGCGCCTCCTTCAAGTGTTAATCTCAAATTGTAAACCAGTTTTAGTCCATTTCCACTCGAACGAAAGAAAAGTTTATTTTTATAGTTAAAATAACACTTTACTGTCAGAGGCACTGCTGGGATTTGAACCCAGGATCTCCTGTTTACTAGACAGGCACTTTGACCAACTAAGCCACAGCGCCTCCTTCAACTGTTATTCTCAAATTGTAAACAAGTTTTAGTCCATTTCCACTCGAACGAAAGAAAAGTTTATTTTTATAGTTAAAATATCTCTTTACTGTCAGAGGCACTGCTGGGATTTGAACCCAGGATCTCCTGTTTACTAGACAGGCACTTTAACCAACTAAGCCACAGCGCCTCCTTGATGTGGTTATCACAAATGTGATACCTTTGTTAGTCCATTTCCACCAGAACTAAAGTTAGTTTTCTTTTTACACTTTAAGTTTCCATATAACTTTACTTTCAGAGGCACTGATGGGTTTTGAACCAGGATCTCCTCTTTACAAAACAGGCAATTTGACCAACGAAGATACAGCGCCTCTGTGAATGCCTTACACTAAAACCTAAATCATCGTCCATATCCACCATTATAAAACAAAACATTCAGCAACTACACTCTCCTGTCACAGGCACTGCTGGGATTTGAACGCAGGATCTCCTGTTTACTAGACAGGCACTTTGACCAACTAAGCCATAGCACCTGTGTGAACTCCTTTTTAATGGAAGTCAAACCTTTCTGCATCTCCACAAAAAAGATTTAAAATATTCAAAGCCAACACTCCCACGTAAGAGGCACTGCTGGGATTTGAACCCAGGATCTCCTGTTTACAAGACAGGCACTTTGACCAACTAAGCCACAGCGCCTCTGTGAATGCCTTACACTAAAATCCAAACCATCGTCCACATCCACCAATATAAATCAAAATATTCAGCAACTACACTCTCCTGTCAGAGGCACTGCTGGGATTTGAACCCAGGACCTCCTGTTTACTAGACAGGCACTTTAACCAACTAAGCCACAGCACCTCTGTGTGGTTTTCACTAAAATCCAAAATTGAAACCTTTGTCCATTTCCACCAACTATAAATCAAAATATTTCTTTTTAGCAACATACACTCTCCTGTCAACTGCTGGGATTTGAACCCAGGATCTCCTGTTTACTAGACAGGCACTTTAACCAACTAAGACAGCGCATCACAAATGTGATACCTTTGTTTCCATTTCCACCAGAACTAAAGTTAGTTTTCTTTTTACAGTTTCCATATAACTTTACTTTCAGAGGCACTGATGGGTTTTGAACCAGGATCTCCTCTTTACAAAACAGGCAATTTGACCAACGAAGATACAGCGCCTCTGTGAATGCCTTACACTAAAACCTAAACCATCGTCCATATCCACCATTATAAAACAAAACATTCAGCAACTACACTCTCCTGTCACAGGCACTGCTGGGATTTGAACCCAGGATCTCCTGTTTACTAGACAGGCACTTTGACCAACTAAGCCATAGCACCTGTGTGAACTCCTTTTTAATGGAAGTCAAACCTTTCTGCATCTCCACAACAAAGATTTAAAATATTCAAAGTCAACACTCCCACATGAGAGGCACTGCTGGGATTTGAACCCAGGACCTCCTGTTTACTAGACAGGCACTTTAACCAACTAAGCCACAGCGCCTCCCTGATGTGGTTATCACAAATGTGATACCTTTGCTAGTCCATTTCAACCAGAACTAAAGTAAGTTTTCTTTTTATAGTTTAAGTTCACATTTCGCTTTACTGTCAGAGGCACTGCTGGGATTTGAACCCAGGATCTCCTGTTTACTAGACAGGCACTTTAACCAACTAAGCCACAGCGCCTCCTTGATGTGGTTATCACAAATGTGATACCTTTGTTAGTCCATTTCCACCAGAACTAAAGTTAGTTTTCTTTTTACACTTTAAGTTTCCATATAACTTTACTTTCAGAGGCACTGATGGGTTTTGAACCAGGATCTCCTCTTTACAAAACAGGCAATTTGACCAACGAAGATACAGCGCCTCTGTGAATGCCTTACACTAAAACCTAAATCATCGTCCATATCCACCATTATAAAACAAAACATTCAGCAACTACACTCTCCTGTCACAGGCACTGCTGGGATTTGAACGCAGGATCTCCTGTTTACTAGACAGGCACTTTGACCAACTAAGCCATAGCACCTGTGTGAACTCCTTTTTAATGGAAGTCAAACCTTTCTGCATCTCCACAAAAAGATTTAAAATATTCA